>NW_020953959.1:562585-605261 GCF_900497805.2 Vombatus ursinus
GTCAGGAAGACCCGTGTAACCCCGGACAAATACAGAATTTCTGTGCCTTGGTTTCCTCCTCTGTAGATGATAGCCTCTGAGGTCCCTTCCTATGCCAATCCTATGATGCCAAGTTTATTCTCCATGATCAGCTGTGCACCCTTGAGGAAATCACTTCCCCTCTCTGGGCCTCTGATTCCATCCCCATCAAATGAGGGAGTAGGGCCGGATAAGCTCCAAAGTTCCTTCCAGCTCTCATGTCTTTGATTCCAGCCCCAGTTTTTAGAAGCCAATAAGCCTGTGCCCAACAAATGAATACTCATTGAAGAAATTCCTTACCTTTGACAGTTTTAAGGGGATGAAGAGAAGGAAGACAGGGGAGGAGGGTAAGGTTTGGAAAATAAGGTGAGAGCAAGAATCCTCCCATCTGCCCCCCACCCCCATCTCCATCACCTCAGTGTAAAGCCCATTGAAGACATCTGTGCTTGTCTTTGGGGAGGCAAAAAAGCCCCCGCCCCCCCCGCAAAGAAGTGGAAGTGGTTTTCAGAAAATCCTAGCTCCCAAGCTCCCCCCCCTTAACCCCCCCCACCCATGTTTCTCAGTTGTTCATCTCCGGTGGGGGTGGGAGAACGTGTGTCCACACGTGCGTGTGGCATGTGGGTGTTTCTGGGCCTTGATTGTGTTTGCGTGAGTGAGTGTGTGTGCGTGTGTATGCACTGTGTCCCCCACCAGATTTACAGCTCTGAGGTTACTGTGTGGGCTGTTTTGACTCTATGCTTGTAGCCAAGCCCAGACAAACCGCGTAGGGCTGGAAGCCATTCAAACTTTTACAGGCCTTCAAATTGGGGCTGGAGCCGGAGAGGAAATACTAAAATCCTGTATATACAACTTCTGTCTGTGAGCGGGAGAGAAATTCCATGAAAATGAGGAACACAGCGGTGGGTGGGTGTGCAGTGGGGTTTGAAGGTTGCTCTCTCTCTCTCTCTCTCTCTCATCTTTAAAATAATAAAATAAGATTACTTTAGTAATAGTGGGGTTTATGAGTAACTGGGGTGTGGATGACTATTTAGACATGGTCAAAGAGTTTGATCTGAGCTCTAATTAGTGAGCCGCCAGAATAGATTTTCTAAGAAGCTGATTTGATTGAAACTGGTTAGAAGGTAAGCCCAGCTTGTTTTTTCCTCCTCCATCTCCACACACACACACACACACACACACACACACACACACTCACCCCCACCCCTGCCTTCCTACTATTCCAAAAACATGGCAGCTGCACAGAGTAAGCAGCATTCTGCAATCACCTGGATCTAGTGGTCTCTCCTAGTAAACTACATTCTTCCTAGGCATCTCCCCTCACCACCTCCCTTTTATCCCCAGCAAGAGGAGATTTGGAGGAGGCTGGCCATGAATGATGTTCACAGCTCAGGGAATGCCAGAGCTGAGATGGATCACAGATAGCATCAGATCCAAACTTCCCATCTCTCAGAAGAGGGCACAAAGGCCCCCAACGCAGTAAGCTCCCCAGGGCCTACACAGCTAGTTAATGGGAGACCCAGGAGAACAGAAAACCTTGTCCTTCTCACTCCCAGAGCAGATCTCTTTCCACAAAATGATGGTGCTTTACAGGTACAGTCCAAGGCAACAAGAATTTGTTAGGAACCTCCGATGTGCCAATTAAGAATAAATAATAATACCTAGCATGTATATAGCATTTTCAGTCTTTCAAAGTGCTTTGCAAATATTATCTCATTTGAGCTGAATAATAACTGTGGGAAGTAGGTGCTATGATTAACCTTACTTAATAGATGAAGAAACAGGTCAAGTGACCTGCCCAGGGTCACATAGCTAGTAAGTATCTGATGAGGGATTTGCACTCAGGACTCCCGGTCCAGTGCTCGTACCACCATGAGAGTGAGGACGGGAGCATAGCCATGGGGCTAGGAAGCGGGTAGATTGGATGTAGCTGGTGCTGTTCGTCCTTTTCAGTCACGTCCAATTCTTCCCGACCCCATTTGGGGTTTTCTTGGCAAAGATACTGGAGTGCTTTGCCACTTCCTTCTCCAGCTCATTTGACAGATGAGGAAACTGAGGCAAACTAGGTTAAGTGACTTACTAAGTGTCTGAAGTCAATTTTAAATTCAGGAAGATGAGTCTTCCTGACTTCAGGCTGGGCACTCTATGCACTATGGCGCCCCCTAGCTGCCACTTGGCACATAGTGAACCCTTAATGAGTATTCGTGCCCAACTGACTGTCTCCACTTTGGTAGAAAAGCACTGACCTAGGATTCAAGAGACCTGGGATCTAGTGTCAACACTGACACAAACTTTCTGTGTGATTTTGGGCAAATTACTTGACCTCTCTGTTCTTGTCTGTAAAGTAAGGGGCGGGGGGCTGGGCTCCATGACCACTCAGGTCCCTTCTGGCTCTAAGATCCTCTGATTCCCAAACCTACAAATTACCCAAGCCTCGCCTACCTCCAGCTGACAGCCAGTGACTCTCCTTTTATTTCTTAATACCCACCTTTGCCCTTCCTTCCATTACCCCCACCCCCCCCTCTGTAGACAGAGTGTCTGTCCACTTCCCACCCTCATTCTACAATCATGAGAACCTTTCTGTTTTGCCTCTAGGAGAAAATGCAGACCCCTATGCTGGACACTTAATGGACCAGCTCCAGTCTCCTTTGCCAGGCTAATCATATGTTCCTCCTCTTTCCATGCTCTGTGGTCCAGCTAAACTGGCCTGCTTGTTCCCCCTACGTGCTATTCCGTCTCTTGCCTCCATCTTTTTGCACAAGCTGTTCTCTCATGCCTGGAATGCCCTCCCTTCTCACTCCCCACTTCTCGGAATCCCTCTCTGCTTTCCTTCTAGGCTCAGCCCCAATGCTGCCTCTGACAGAGCTCCTTCTCCAATTCCCCCAAGTTGTTAATGCCCCTGCAAAATTGCTTGGCATGTAGTTTGTGTTTATTTTTCTGTGTGCACATTGTATTCTCCTAGTAAAAGGGAAACTTCTTGAGGGCAGGGACTGTTTCCTCTTTGTGTGTCCAGTGCCCAGCATGGTACCTGGTGCCGATGCAAATAGACGCTTGCTGAGTGAATAACAGATGAATGGCCATCCCAGGACCTCTGCCCCGGTATCAAGCAATCTCCAAGTATTTTTACGTGCCAACTGTAAGCCAGGGACTGGGGACAGGAAGACAAAATGGAGAGTCTCTGCCCTCAAGGAGATCCAGTCAAGCTGTAGCAGAAAACTTTACCTGTAGATTTCAGAGTTCTTTTAGCTGAAGCTCTTCACCTTTTTTTGTGATGGATCCCATTGGTGACAGTTGGTGAAGCCTGGGGACCTATTCTCACAATCATATTTTTAAATGCATAAATTAAAGTACAGAGGATCACAAAAGAAACCAATTCTATTGGCATAAAGATGTCTCTTTCCCCATCAACCAAGTTTGTGGAACCCCTGAAATCTACCCACAAGACTCCTCAGAGAGGGAGCGGCTGTGCACACTAGGTTAAGGACTTGTGCCTTACTGGATCATAGATTCTGAGCTTGAATGAAACTTGAAGATCATAAAATCCAACTCCTTCATTTTACAAATGAGGAAACTGAGGAATAAAGAATTAAGTGACTTGGTTAGTGTCATACAACAATGAGTGTGTGAGGCAGGATTGGAACCTGAGTCATTCCACGTCCAACTCTATTGTCCCATCTAGTTATCCATACTCTCTCTTCCTAATTGATGCCAGGCTGCCCAGGAGCAAAAAAACAAGACAGAAAGCCACCTATCTCTGCCCCAGGTTCTAAGTTCACCCCAGGGCTGCCAGTTCCAGGAAAGACAGATGGATAGATAGATAGATAGATAGATAGATAGACAGATAGGTAGAAGAATGGATGGATGGACAGACAGATGGAGAGATAGAAAGATAGATGGATAGATAGACAAATAGATGGATAGACATATGGACATATATGTCTACATATGGATGGATGGATGGACAGATGGGTGGGTGGGTGGATGGACAGATAGACAGATAAATAGATGGGTGGATTGACAAATAGATGGATAGATAGAAGAATAGATAGATGGACAGATAGACATATAGACAAACAGAGAGATAGGTGGATAGATGGACAGATAGATGGAGAGATGGATATACAGAGGGACAGATGGACATATAAATAGATAGACACAGACAGATGGATTGATCAATTGATCAATAGATGGATGGATAGATGGACAGATAGACAGATGGACAGACAAATAGATTAACAGACATAGATTGATCTATCGATAGATGGATAAATGGACAGATGGATAGAGAGAGACAGATGGACAGCTATATAGATGTAAGGATGGGTGGATAGATGGACAGACAGATGAATGAATGAATGAATGAATGAATGAATGGAGGGGTTGAACTCGGCCTCTGTGGTCCGTTCTACCTCCATATCTATGTTCCTATGACGGATGGCAGAGCTGGAATCTGGATTCACATGCCTGTCAAATTGAATTAAGTTCATATTTGGATCCTGGGCACTTTTCGTCAAGCGCCATAAACTTGACTCTCTTCCTATTCGTAGAGAGAATAAATTGCTAGCCAGGAAGCCCTTAGGAAATCACCTTTACCCTATGTACAGGCATCGCACCATTGTGCCTATGGGCGTGCCAGGCTGCCTGGGAGTTTTTCACAGCTTCTAGTAATAACTCCCAGTTCCATCCTGCCTTTCTTGTCTTCTCTCGCTGTCTCTCGCCTTCTACTGTGGTCTTTGCTCGGTGAGCCACGCCAGTATTTTTGAGTCAAGTAGCTCTGACCAGCCAAACAGAGCACTGGCTCCACCTGGTGGCAACCTGCTGAAATCGCAAATTCAATTCCTTTAAAAGGAGTGAATAGAGGTCATGGAGGGGGAGCTGTAACACAAAGCCTAAGGAGTCAGAGAAGACACAAAATGCTTAAGGTCGAAGGGAACATCAAGATCCTCTGGTCCTCGTGTTCCAGAAGAAGAAATGGAAGCCTGGAGAGGCAAAGCTTGCCGAAGGGCGTGACACTCGCCGTTCCAGTTCCCAGGCCTGGAATGCTTTCAGTCCTCATGTCTGACTCTTGGAATCCCTACTTTCCTTCCTATGAGGCCAGGAAGACCTGGGTTCAAGTCCTGCTTCTGACATGTGACCTTGGACAAAACACTTAACCTCACAGCACCAGGCAACTCTGTAAGGCTAAATTATGGACGCCACTGCGGATGGGGATTTCCACACGGGAAGCTCCCCATACTGATGGAATCACAGAGCCAGACCTGGACAGTGTACAATGAGGAGGATGAAGGGAAGAGAGCAAGCATTTATCAGATGCCAAGGACCATGCTAAGCACTTTACAAATGTCATCTCACGATGCGCTGGGCTGGGTGCCAGGAATAGATTTGAGCTTAAAAAAAAAAGGTTTGGAACCTGGGCTTCTTAATGGGAGATGGATCCCTCCCTCCCCATTCTCGTCTCCCTCCCACCTTGCAAGTCTTAGCTCACACAGAGTCTGTCCTGGGGAAGTGTGACCTCTACACGAGGGAGGTCATGTTTTTCTTGCACTCTCTGGCTCATTATACCCCAATTCCAGAGCTCCATGAAAAATATTCATTTTGATGCATGTCTAGGATCTCCCCAAAAGAGATTAACAGAGTTTCTAGAAAGACGTACAAAGTAAGTTGGGTGTAATGGGGGACTAGATACTGAGCCAGTCCTTGTGGGCATGCACAGGGCACCATTGATGCGATTCTTAGCCACTATTTCCTTACTGCCTAGAAAGACACCATGTCTCCCCCATCCTCAAAAACCCCTCTCATGATTCATCCATCTCTGTTAACTATCATCCCAGATCTCTCCTGCCTTGTGTGACTGGCCTCCTTTGGGAGGCCATCTCTAATGGGAGCTTCCACATCCTTTCCTCTTCTTAACTCTCTCCAGCCCTGCCTCCAACCTCATCATTCCACCAAAACTGCTCTTTTCAAAGTTACCAATGATCTCTCAATTGCCACGTCAAATGGCATGCCCTCAGACCTCATCCTTGACCTCTTTTCAACCTTTGATGCTGTCAATCACTCTCTCCTACATGATACTCTCTTTTCTTTTTCTTTTTTAGTTTTCTTAATCTCTCCCCCAAATTTATCCTGCCCTTTCTTTTTTCCTCACTTAATAGTCTTGTTTTTTCCAATTACATGTAAAGATAGTTCTCAACATTCACTTTTATAAGATTTTGAATTCCAAATTTTTTCCCTCTCCCCTCCCCAAAATGGCAAGCAATCTGGCATAGGTTATACATGTACAATCACATTAAACCTATTTCCATATTAGATACTCTCTTTTCTTTCTTTTTTTTTTTTTTTGGCTACGCAATGGGGTTACGTGACTTGCCCAGGGTCACACAGCTAGTAAGTGTTACATATCTGAGGTCGGATTTGATACTCTCTTTTCTCTAGGTTTTTGAGAAACTGTTCTTTCCTGGTTCTCCCCCTACTTATCTGACCACCCCTTCTCAGTCTCCTTGGCTGGACCTTTAATCAGACCATACCTGCTAGCCATGGGACACCACAGGGTTCTGTCCTAGGTCCTCCCCTCTTCTCCCTCTCTGATATTTCAGTTGGTGATTTCATCAGCTCCCATCTATGCTGATGATTCCCAAATCTACTTATGCAGTCCTAACCTCTCTGCCTCCCTGTAGCCTTGCATCTCCTATTAGGCATCTTGAACCAGAGGTCTCAACGACATCTTAAACTCAACATGTTCAAAACTGAACTCATTAACTTTACCCCTCAAATCTCTCTCCTTCCAAATTTCCCTATCACTGTTGAGAGTACCACCATACTTCTGGTCTTGCAGCCTCAAAATCTAGGTGTAATCCTTGACTCCTCACTATCTCACTCCCTCACCCTCCCATCAGTCTGTAGCCAAGGCCTGCTGATTTCTCCTCTGTAACATCTCCCGAATCCATCTCCTTTCCTCTGACATTGCCATACTCTGTTGCAGGCCCTTATCTCATCACACCTGGACTATTGCAATAGCCTGCAGGTTGGTCTGCCTACCGAAGGTCTCTCCTCACTCCAATCCATCCTCCCTTCAGCTGTCAAAGCGATTTTCTTAAAAGTCTGACCACCTAACCCCCACCCCCTTTCAATAGACTCGAGTGGTCCCGTATTGTTTTCCAGATCAAATATAAAATTCTCTGGCTTTCCAAGACCTTCATAATATGCCTCCTCCTCCCACCCCTCCAGTCTGCTTATACTCTACCAAGGATGATTCATTCCAGAGACACCGGCCAGTTCCATGAACATGGCACTCCATCTCCTGACTCTGGGCATTGTTTTCTGGCTATCCTCCATTCCTGGAAGTACTCTTCCTCTTCATCTCTGCCCCTTGGCTTCTGCCAAGTCCCAGCTAAAATTCCAACTTCTATAGGAAACCTTTTCCAATCTCTCCTAATCCTAGTATATCATCTCTATTGATTGTTTCCAATTTAGCCTCTCTATACTTTGTTTGCATGTTAGCCTGTGAAATCCTTGAAGGCAGAAACTGTCTTCTGCCTTTCTTTGTATCCTTAGTGGGTGGTGCATAGAAAGCCCTTAATAAACCCATTTATTGACCGACTGACAGGCTGGAGAGCCTGCCTCCCAGAGAGCCATGATGTTGTTGGAGAGATGGTTGTTGGAGAGACTTTGGGGTATGGGTAGACATCCTGTAACTGCTTCCAGTCTGTTCACTACATCTGAAAAGGAGCCTTTTTGGTTGAGTGGGAATCCATTAAAAAGGGACTAGCTGGGGAGAACCTTGGCCCATCTTGGCTGATCTTCTCCAGTGTGGCAGAATCCAAGTGAGAAACAATACTGTGAGGGGAGAAGGTTTGGGTCCTTCCCATCTGAGGCCAATATGTGACTTGCTGAATAGTGGCTCAATTTGTTTTCCCAAGAATCTGCTCTTTCATTTAGGGTGAAGGAGATGGATTCGACCTTGTGCATTTTGAAAAGACATGAGGGAAATCCTCTTGAGATCCAGGACGTCTGGGTTTTGCCACCATCTTAGCTTTGAGGCCCCAGAGAGTGAGGAACTACCTTTGAGATACAGCCCAGCAATAGCTGAGACAAGGTAGACAGCCCTTTAGACTTGAACCGGGTGGGACCAAGACAGACGTAGAAATAGAATTAAATTTGAGCCTCTTCTCCTTAGAGACCAAAGTGGTGTAGAGGAGAGTATGCCCTTCAGGTACTGGAGAAAATGTTTGTACTTCTGTTCATGCTTTTCCTTTGAAGTAAATAAACCTTTGTTAAAGCAAATTGGTGTTAATTGGTTACATGAAACTGGAGCATTGGTTACTAGTATCTAACAGTTGGGAAGGCACATCTAGAATGGGGACCTGAATTAATGGCATTAGAGAAGAGATACTCTGACCTCTCAGGGGTCCCCCTAGAACCTTGAGGAAGAGATGTAACAGTCTATCTCTGAATCAATAAACTCGGAGCATATTTACTATACAGTTATAGGATAGCTATTTATTTCCTCCCACTAAGGAAATGCTTAAAATTCAAGAGACTCATAAGTATGTATTGACAAATACTTAAAATATGAAACCATAACCTTTAACTACTCTCCCAAGGAGTTGATACTTAAAACATCAAAACACAAAATATTTTGCTATACTGCTGAACGGAGAGGGTCACAGACGATAGAATGGACAATTTTGGTTACATGAAATTAAAAGGTTTTTTACATAAAAACCCTAATGCACCTAAAATTATAAGAGAAAGAATTAAATGGGGAAAAAAATCTTCACAGCAAGTTTCTGTCACAAAGACACACACATACACACACACAATACACAAATATGGAATCTGTTCAAATTTATAAGTAACTACGATTCTCCAACTGGATATGAATAAGCAGTTTTCAAAGGAAGAAACTCAAGCTATCAACATTTATATAAAAAAAATTCTCCGAATCATTAATAATTGGAGAAATGTAAATTAAAGTGACTCTGAAGTTCCACCTCATCAAATTGGCTAAGATGATAAAAAAGGAAAATGACAAATGGTGGCAGGGCTGGGGGAAAATAGGCACATTAATACATGATTGGTTACTTCAGCTTTCCTTCTAGAAAGTAATTTACACTTATGCATCAAAGTCACTAAATTGTCCACACTTTAAGCAAATGATACTACTATTAGATCTGCACTTCAAAAAGACCAAAACAAAGAGAAAAAAGACCCATATTTAGAAAAATGTTTATAGCAGCTCTTTTTATAACGTCAAAGAACTGAAAACCAAGAGAGTGCCCATCACGGGGAATGGCTGAACAAGTTATGGCTTATGAATATAGTGGAATACTATTGCACAAAAGAATACTGTGTTTAAGAAATGATGAAAGGGATGGGTTCTATTATGGCAACCTAGCTGGGACACCTTCTTCTCAGGTTAGACATTTCCTAGCCATTTTTTAGTCTCATACTTCACTTTCTTCTCTGCACTCTATGATACAGCGACACTGACCTCCTTACTGTTACTTGAACACCACACTCCATCTACCAACTCTGCCTTTGCATTAGCCATCCACCATGCCCGAAATGTTCTACCTTCTCCTTTCTGCTTCTTAGTTTCTCTGCCTTTCTTCAGGGCTCAGCTGAAATCCCACCATACATAAGAAATCTTTCCTGCCCACTTCCTCTCTTTCTCCCTACCCCCTGCAGCTGCTAATGCTTTCCCTTCCCAATTACCTTTTAGATATTTTGTATGTTCCTAGTTATTTACATTTTGTTTTGAGGTAGTTAGGTGGCACAGGGGAAAGACAAGTAGGCTTGGAGTCAGGAAGACTTGAGTTCAAATCCAGCCTCAGACAATTCCTAGTTGTGTGACTCTGAGCAAGTCACTTAACCTCTGTCTGCCTCAGTTTCTCCATCAGTAAAATGGGAATAATAATAGCACCTGTCCCTCAGGGTTGCTGTGAGGATCAAATGAAATAATTGTAAAGTGCTTGGAACAGTGCCTGGTATATAGTAAGTGTTCTAAAAATGTTTATTATCATTATTATTATTATTGTTTTCCCCATTATAATGTAAGCCCCTTGAAGGCAAGGGCTGTTTTTGTCTTTCTTTGTATCTCCAGAATCAAACATGGTACATAATAAGCACTTATAACCCAATTGTATTATGACTGTAAGGTCTAAAGATGATAGATTCAGAGTGGAAAAGGAACATAGAAGTCAACTGGTCCAATTCCCTGATTTTACAAATGAGGAAACTGAGACCCAGAGAAGTCAACTGAGTCAACAAGTTGCCTTGAGGCCACACTGGTCACAAAGCCAACACTCCACTACATTACATAGCAGTGGAACTTAAGATCAACAAACAAGCATTTATTAAGCACCTACTATGTGCCAGACACTGTGTTTAAAAAATCTGTTCCAGAGGGCTTGGTGGGGGCTGCCTCTGAAAGTATGTGATGATGCCCTAGTTCAGAGCATAGATAGGTATTTCTTATTTCCAATCTACTCACTATGTAGCCACAAGCTTTTTGATTTGTTTCTGAGCTGTAACTGAGAGTGCATGCAAAAGAGACCAAACAGCCAGATGAGGGTCTTCTCCATTCCTGCTGGCCACAAGGTGGCCCCAAGACAACTCTCTGGCCCCAGAAGGGCTGATGTATGGGAGGGGACTTTTCTTGCCATGAGGCAAGCCCATGTGTGATATGGGGCCACCTCTAGTTTGTGTCTTTTCCCCTTTAGTGCAAGGATATTAAAGAGATATTGACTAGTACTGGGGATGATATTAGGGAAGACACACCAGGATAGGGGCTAGAGCTGTTAACATCGGAAAAACCCGACTGGTCCTTAAAAATTTTAAGTTTTAAAAACTAAAAATGACATTGCTGGGAGACAGTATGGTGCAGTGGGTAAGACAGTCAGCCTCAGAGTCATGAAGACCAGGGTTCAACACCTGCCCTTGTCACCTACTGGTTATATTCCCCCAAGTCTAACGTCTTAATTGTTCAGTCATTTTTCAATTGTGTCCTATTCTTCATGACCCCATTTGGGATTTTCTTGGCAGAGATACTGGAGTGGTTTGTCATTTCCTTCTCCAACTCATTTTACAGATGAGGAAACTGAGGCAGAGTTAAGTGACCCGCCCAGGGTCATACCAGCTAGTAAGTGTCTGAGGCCAGTTTTGAACTCAAGAAGATGAGTCTTCCTGATTCCAGGCCCATTATCCTGTGAACTATGGTGCCACTTAGCTGCCTGGACCTCTCAGTGCCTCCAGGAGACTCTAAGACTATAAATTACAGATGTGTGACCAATCTACTTCATTTAGTGTGAGTTTCCACACATTGATTTTGCCAATGAAAATTTACTTAGCTGAAGAGAAAGACCAAGTAATAATTATTTGTTGTTTTTATAAGGCCCTTTGTTATAATGTATGTGCATTCTAGGAAACAAAAGAAAGGTCCTGTTCCTAGCTCAATCCATTCCATCTCCAGACCTCCAGACCTCATTTTCTCTGACTGTCCTCCAAGCCTTGGAATGCCTTCCCTCCTCATCTCCTCATCTCCTCATCTCCTCGTCTCCTCATCTCCTCATCTTGATTTCCCTGGCTTACTTTCAAGTCCCTGCTAAAATCCCTCCTACAAGAAACCTTTCCTAATCTCCTTTAATGCTAATGCCTTCCTTCTGGTGATTACCTCATTTATCCTGTCTATATCTTGTTTGTACCTAGTTATCTGAATGTTGTCTTCCCCATTAGACTGAGAGCTCCTAGAAGGCAGGGACTCTCTTTTGCCTTTCTTTGTATCCTCAGTGGCCAAGGTCACACAGGTAATAAGCATCCCAGGCAGGCTTTGAGCCCAGACCGTCTGACTCCAGAGCCAGGGCTCTTTTCCATCATACCGTGACATGTTCAAATCCTGTTTCCAATGTTTACCACCTGTTTGGCCTTGAGCAAGTCTCTTATCTCCCTGGACCTCAGTTTTCTCATTTGTAAAATGAGGGGGTTGGGCTAGATGGCCCTTGAGATCCTTTCTAGCCCTAAGAGCTAGAATTATTTAAGTTTTTGGTCTTTGGGTTTAGGATAGGAACCTAAATGTGGTTTTTTAAGGTAAGATCCAGCCATAATCCCATGATCTATAATCTTATGGTCTATAATCCAATTAATATTACATGACAATTTGCTTGATTGACCTCTCCATTTATAAGTGTCTTTTGAACTGAAAAAAATTGGATTTTGAATTGAATTGAGTTGGGGCATTAAGGGAAAGACAGAAGCATGTGAGAACTCCAGGCTTGAACTCTGCCTTTTTCTAGGGCTAACAAGTAAGTCTTCATAAGGGATTTATGTGTTAATGATTCAAGAGTCTGTAATAGACTCTTATTTGTTTTGGCAATAAAGAATTGCCTAGATATGTTTAAGGAGCTAAATGTGGTTCATGAACCACTGGTAGCTAATCTTTGCTTTGGGAGATCTAAAAATCTTAGTTACATTAGCCTTTCAATCCTAGTTTCTGATGCTACTTAGCTAATTTCCCTGTTACTAGACCCACAGACTACAGACTCTATAAAGCTAGAGGAGACCTCAGATGCCATCTTATTCCAGTGTTTCTTAAACTGTGGGTTGCGACCCCACATAGGGCTGTGTAACTGAAAAATTTTGGCAACAGTAAAAGGTTTCTGAACACACAATGACGAAAAATTAATTCGAAGTCAAACACGTAATGAATCTGAGGTGTTTCCAGCAGCACTTGCCTGCGTTGTATCGCGCCACTTCGCTGTAACCTGGGTTCTGAATACACAACATGTGCACTTTGCACTGTGCATGCCGTCATGCCACTCGATGTCAATGAATGCCGCCAGAGACAACTTGGCTCAGATTCAAGACTATTATATGTTATGAATTGCAGTGTTTTTGCTGTACAGATGAAGTTTTCTGCTCTTACAGAAACATAATAGTTTAATTATGGAAAACAGAGTTTTAATATTTTCCTACCATCATTCCTCAGCATGTAAGTATCAAATTAGTATATCTTTGGATTGTATTGTGTTAGAATGTTTGATTTTTAAAATTGCTGTTATCTCCTTCTTTTACAGAAAAATAAGTATTTAATTGCATCAAGTAAAGACAAAAGCCCTTTAATAATATTTCTCCACCATTACTACTGTATGTTTATATGTAAACATCAGTTTTCTAAATTAAGCACAAACAAATGTAATTTCATAAACTAAAGTTAGTATTTATTTAGGAAATTATTAGCAATATTTATTTATATTTTAAGACAAAAATATTTTTTGGTTATGGATAAGTGGTTAAATTCAGATAGAAGAGATAAAAATACTGATGACAATGTGGCAGAGTCTTTTGCTATCAGGTTGTGGTACACCTAAATTGACAAGATAAAGAAAATATGCCAAATCATTTTTGCAATATGGATTTGCTTCTAATAATGATGATGGTGTGGAAAAACCTCTTTACTTAGTTTATAACAAAGTTTTGACTCTAGAGATCATGAAACCAGTCAAACTAAAAGGACATCTTGATACTGAGCATGCAGTATACTGCAATAATCCAAAGGAATATTTAGAATGACTTCTAAAATCTTCAAATAAAGAAAAACAATGTTTTGAGAAATTTGTTACTGTCAACAAAAAGTATTTACTTGCATCTTAGGAAACTTCTTATTTAATTGCACAAACTATAAAGTCCTACATGATAAGAGAAGATCTTGTGTTACCTGCTGCTATTAAAATATAAAAAATAGTTCATGGGGAAAAGTATGGGGATGAAATTCATAAAATTCCTTTATTGAAAGATACTGTTTCCAAAAGAATTTCTGAAATTAGTAATGACCAATTCCAGCAGAGTTAAATGTTGTGCTCCGTGACACTATCAAAATCATTAAAAGCCATGCCCTTAACAGTCATTTATTTTCAAACCTTTGGAAAGACATGGATTCTGATGACAAAAGCTTATTACTACAGGCAGAGGTAAGGTGGCTTTCAAGAGGGTGTAGTTTAAACAGGTTATTGAAATCGAAAGTTGAAGTTGTATTTTTGACTGAGCAGAAATCTGATTTTGTTAATTTTTTTCACAATGACTTATGGCTTTTAAGACTGTGTCATTTGTCAGATATTTTCAAAAAACTAAGTGATTTAAACATGTTGCTGCAAGGAAAAATTTTTAACATATTTATGTTAAAAGATAAAATTGAAAGTTTTATTAAAGAAGTTAACATATTGAAGAATAGGGTGGAAAATGGTTCTTTAGAAATGTTTACAGGGCAACCAGATGGCAAAATGGATAGAACATCAGCTTCGGGGTCAGGAGGACCTGAGTTCAAATTTGTCCTCAGACACATGATACTTACCGGCTGCGTGACCCTAGGCAAATCATTTAACCCTGATTGCCTGACCCCCCCCCCCCAAAGAAAAGAAAAGAAAGAAAGAAATGTTTACAGCTACAGATAATTTTATAATTGAAAATAAACTTCCCGGGACAGCTAGGTAGTGCAGTGGATAGAGCACTGGCCCTGGAATCTGGAGGAACCGAGTTCAAATCTGACCTCAAACACTTTACACTTACTAGTTGTGTGACCCTGGGCAAGTCACTTAACCCAGATTGCCTCACCAAAAAAAAAAAATTCAAATGAAAGAAAAGAAACTTCTTAAAGATTTAATTCTGAGTTATAATTGATCATCTTAAGGGCATGGAGACACAATTTCAGAAATACTTCCCTTCAAATTTTGATTCTAAAAAACTAAGTTGGGGTCATAAACCATACTCAATTGAAATAAAAAATGTCAGTCATCTGCCATTAAAAGTTCAAGAAGAATTTGCCAGGTTATCAAGTGACACAGGTTTAAAACTTGAATTTCCTAAAAAATCATTGTGTGAATTTTAGCTTAGGATTAGGACAAAATTTCCAATGATTTCTGAAATGACCCTAAACACATTTCCACCATTTTGTACTACGTATTTATATGAAGTGATGTTTTCAGCATTGACAATTATAAAATTATAATATCTATCAACTCTGAAAAAATGTTGAAGATGCTCTACATCCTGCAGAATCAAATATTTCATCAAGATTTAATTCTTTATGTAAAAATAAACAAGCACATTCATCTTATTAGTATGCAAATTTATTTCATCTTTAATAAATAGTAAAATTATATGTATACCAAAGAATCATTTTAAAATAAATTTCTTTATGATTTATTCTCAGTAAATATTTGATTTGTGTACCTATTTTATATACCTATATACCCAGGGTCACATAAAAATTTCTTGTGCAAAAGGGGTCACGAGTGGAAAAAGTTTAAGAAGACTTGATCTAGTCCAACCTAGTCATTTTAGAGATGAGCAAACTGAGGCTGAGGGAGGTGGACTCACTTGCTCAAGGTTACACAGACATTAAGTATCATAGGTAGGATCTGAATCCAGGTTCAAGTATCCTGTTTCCAGGTTCTTTTTCTTGCCTGATCTTGTTGCTTAATACCTTGTGAGTCATATCGGGTGACTCTGAAGAACATGTAACCCTCAGTAGGCACTCCATGGTTATGGAGATTTATAACCAATCATGTCTTGCGCAGAGTAGGAACTCAATAGATATTTGTTAATTGATTAAGGAAGTTATTTTGGGGATGTATCATATTTCACTTAGTTTGAGCTCGCTGCTAGAGTCTTAGGGAAACTTCTCTATTGGTCAATATCAAATACTGGTGCTTATTCCCCATTTGCACACATGATGGGAACAAAATCTATCTGTTGAATATGTGATTAGACAAAGAAGAAACCACTAATTGAGTCCATTGTCATTTGTAGCCCAGGACCAAGAGCCTTTTGATCTAGAGGTCCTTCATGAATGTCTCTGGCAAGTTTGAAGGTCTATTCCCTGAGTGATGCTGCTCTTAGACGGTGACCACCTTTATCTTGTTTTCAGTCAGTCATTCAACAAGTATTACCAGTTACTGCACTAAGTGCTGGGCATGGAGAGAAAGGTAAAAGAGAGTTTCTGCTGATAAGGAGCTCAGATTCTAATGGGGGAAAGAACAACTATTTACAAACAAGATATAGATGGGATAAATTGCAGATACTCCTTAGCTGATGTCCTCTCTCATTGCCTCTCTGGAGGCTTCCATATAATTTCCATTGGGCCTCAGCTCATTCCCATAAGTACAAAGGAAAAGATATTAGGGTAATCAATTATGCAAACCATGATCTGAGCTCCCATTATGCAGCTCTATTACCAAGTCATGGAAGAGCCATCAAGCCAATAGCAAAAGCATTTAATTGAGATATAAAAACATTATAAAATATAACATGAGAGAATCAAGCAGCAGAGAATTACTCTCTGCATCCATTCGTAAATAGATACAACCTCCTACAGTTCCAAAAGGGGTGAATGGAGAAGAAACTTCCCAGGGCAAAGTTATGAGAGAGTGTGGAAAATGTCCATTGACAAATGGAGGCACAGAATGAAGAAACTGTCACTGCTTCTCCTTTTTCTTCCCAGCATGATGACAATCATGAAGATAATAATGATGAGGAACAATGATGATAATGATGGTGACAATAGTGATTGATAATAATAATAAAAACTCACATCTATATAGTGCTTTACAATCTGCAAAATGCTTTCCGTGAGTTATTTCATTTAATCCTCTCATGATAACCCAGGCTGGTAGGTCCCCATTTTGCGGAGGAAAATGAAGCATGGGGATATGACGTGACCTTCCAAGATCACACAAATAAGTAAGTGTCTGAGGCTAGATTTGAACTCAGTTCTTCCTGACTCCAAGCACCATCCTGGGGATTGCCCTCTGCACTAGTCTGACTCTAGAGCGTTGAGCAGAGTTCCAGTTTCTACAATTTGAGAAGGACATGGGCATGGTGAAGCAAGTAGGAGAGTGAGCAGATGATGGCATATTACAGAATGTGAGACTTGGGAGGAACCTTAGAGGCCATCCCATCTAATCCACCCCTGAAAGGAATCTCCACTTCAGTCGGCTCAATAAGTAGTTATTTAGCCTGTTAAAAGACCAGAGATGTTTTGTGTGAAGAAGAGAATACTCGTGGTAACCAATTACTGTCTTGAGCTATTATGTCCAAGAAGAATTCATCCTGCTCTTTGTGGCCTCAAGAAGCTGAACAAGGACCAATGGGTAGAAGTAATAACAATGACAGCTAACATGTTTACATAGCACTTTTAAGATTTACAAAGCACTTTATATAATTTATCTCCTTTGATCCTCACAGAGTGGAGGCCTGGGATACGTTCAGAGTACAGATGATTTAATTCTCCATGTGGAAGGAGCTAGGGAGCCTTCTTCTGGGAGAATAGCGATGGCATGTGATGGAAGTGCCTTGAAAGACCCTTTGGAGCATGCATGCACATTTCATAACTGGCAGCTAGGTGGCGCAGTGGGTAGAGAACGGTCAGAGTCAGAAAGACCCAAGTTTAGATTTGGCCTCAGACAGCTTTGAGTCACTTAACCTTCCTCATCATAAAAGGGGGATCATAATAGCATCGACCTTGCAGTGTTGTGAGAATCAAAGGAGACAATATATGTAAAGCACTTGGTAAACCTTAAGGTATTATAGAAATTCAATATGGTGATAGGGTGATAGTTATCTATCTGGTCAGCTAACCATGTGGTGAAATCTTGGAGGCTCTTTGACTGGGGAGGCTTCAAAGTGCAGAAGTAGCCCTCTGTCCTCTCTCCTGGTTGGACCTCATCTCTGATGGTGTCCAGTGAAAGACAGCGCTGTAAGGGGAGAAGGCCTTAGAGCCCTCTCACTGAAGTCAACATGTGGTCCCAAGAACTTGGGCCTCCATTCTCAGCCTTGGCATTTCTTCTTTTGTTTAAGATGGAGTTGGAAAATATAACCTTGTGAGTTTTGAAAGTCCAGAAGAGTAAACCATCCAGGACTGCAGTCCTTGCTGAGTTTTGTAGCCAGACTACTGTTCATGTCTTGAGATATGGGATGAATGACCTTCAGGATCCAGGCCAGAAGCAGCTGAGATGAGAACTCAACCAGAAGTAACGCTACATTTGGCCATGAGCTTGGTGGGACCAATGCCAGGCAGAAACTGTGCCAAGTCTGAGCCTGTTTACCCCAGAAACCAAGGTGGCGTAGAGGTGTTGGGGGGCAGAGGGGATGTTTGTACTTCTATTTTTTCTATATCTTTGAAGTAAATATCCCTCTGTAAAAGTAATTGCTCTTAATTGGTTAAATGGCACTGAGGCATTAGTCACTTGTGGCCAACTACTCAGGGGCATCCCTAGAACACTGAAGGGGTCATTTGGAAACCTGACCTTGAAATAGGGAGTTCATAAAGTACTGACTACATACACTCACAACAATTCTGGGATATAGGTGCCTCATTTTACAGTTGAGGAAACTGCGGCAGAGGTTGAGTGACTTGCCCAGGGTCACACAGTTAGTAAGTGTTTGAGGCTAGATTTGAATTTAAGACTTCCTGACTCCAAGGCCAGCTGTCACCTAAATGTAAGAGAAAGTAAAATTTCAGTAGAATTAAAGGAAGAACAGCCTGATAATTTGAGTTCTCCTCAAATGGGATGGATTGAAATAGTGAGCTCCCTGTCACTGGAGACCTGAAAACACTGGAGATGGGATAAAGGGGGTCAAACCCAGGGGTATTTAATGCTGCTTTCACCTCTAGGATTCTATAACAAGTGGGTGGTATGTGTAGTTTGCAAAGTACTTTTCTCTTCTTTATGTGACTTGCCCAGGGTCACACAGCTAGTAAGTGCCAAGTGTTTGGTCTGAGGCTGGAGTTGAACTCAGGTCCTCCTGACTTCAGGGCCAGTGCTCTATCCACTGTGCCGTCTAGCTGCCCCAGCAAAGTACTTTCTTCCCAACAAGGCTGTAATGCAGCTGGTTCAAATATCCCCATTTTAGAGATCAAGAAAATGTGGATTGGAGAGGTCTATAGGTCTAGTAAGGAAGGGACAAGACTCAAATCCAGGACTTCTTACTCCAGGTCTAATATTGTTTCCAATGATTCCTCCTCTATGACTCCAGGACACTAAAGTCAAGGTTTGATAAGCAAGGATTAGGAGCAGCTGGGTTGCTCAGTGGATAGAGCACTAGACTTGGAATCAGGACGACTCAGCTTCCTGA
Source organism: Vombatus ursinus (assembly GCF_900497805.2). NCBI lineage: Eukaryota > Metazoa > Chordata > Mammalia > Diprotodontia > Vombatidae > Vombatus > Vombatus ursinus. The sequence goes on from NW_020953959.1 coordinate 581,726, forward strand.
GTTCAAATCTGGCCTCAGACATTCAGGAGCTTACCCTAGCAAGTCACTTCACCCTGTTTGCCTCAGTTTCCTCATCTGTAAAATGAGCTGGAGAAGGAAATGGCAAACCAAGAAAATGGGGTCACGAAGAGTCAGACAACTGAATGACAACAAGAAGCAGGGATTAGTAAGTGAAGGATTGTTCTTAGTGAGAAAGGTGTGTGTTATAACTTACACCTATTTAGATCTTATTCTAACTATGTTTCATCTTTTTAAAAATAGTGTTTACTAATACTGAATATCAATATTAATAGTGATTATTAATGCTGATTATTAAGATAGCAAAGCATAAATGTTAAAAGGCTAGGCTTGGGGATCAGAATCGAAAACATAACTGAATAGGCAAACGGTACTTGTTTTACTCCTCTTTGTCAATAAACCCTGTTTAATGGAAGCCTAGCTCTTTAGATTGAAAATATAACAAAAAGCATCTGGTAATAGCTTCCCCAAATTGCAGGCAAAGTTACTAAGAAGAAAATAAATAAACGTGTGAAACAGATTGATTCCAGAGGTCAGATAATGAAACACATCTTCATTCTCAGAGCAAAGACATGGGTTCTAAATGTTTTATACACTCATATTATTATTATTTTATAACAAGGGAGGGTTTTATTGTGGAGTAGAGAGGTTGTGACAGTTCTGTGGCATAAAAAAATGCAAACGGCATCCACTAAACTTGGAGAAAAGGAGATAATTTTTACTCTGAGAAGGGAAACATGCACCAGAGAAAACACAGGTAATGAGCTAAGAGATAAAGGGGAGAGTTGAAATGAGCCCTGAATTTGGATTTTCAGTCCCGATTGTGCTATTGTGTGATCTTGGGTAAGTCATGTAATCTTTCTGGGCCTCAGTTTCCTCATCTGTAAGAAAACGTGTTTGGATTCAAGTTCTTTTCTAGCTAAAAATCCAGGATCCTATGAAACATTGGGGCCTTCCAAGCCCAAATCTAGTGATGGTCAAAGATGTTATACTGTTAGATGACCACAAGATGGAGCTATTGTTCTGTGAGACAAGGGTCAAAACCAAACAAGATCTGGGTAGAAATCCAAGTTGTGGAACAAGGAAAGAAGAAAGTGATGGATCTAATAGGATGTGATGGATCTCTGTTTTCACCTACTGTAAGAACTTTTTACCCCTAACCTGACCCCAGGGAGGAGGCCAATCTAGAAGGTAAGTGTTACGTCGGCTGTAAACCTTTCAATTGGTTTAGAGATCTGAGGCTGGGGTTAGGGAATTAGGTTAGGAAAATCATTGGGTCCCTAGGCAGAGGATTAACTTAAGATCCTTTACCTCAAGAATCATTCATTCATAAACATTTATTAAGCATCTAGTATGTTTTAGGCACTGTGCCAGGAGGTATCTAGGTGGCCCAGAGGTTAGGCATGTTAGCTTCAAGACAGTGCAGGCTTGAGTTCAGGAAGGATTCTTAGAAATCTTATCTTGTGGTCTTAGAGTTAGGAAGATATAAGTTCAAATCTGGCCTTAGACACTAACCATGTGGTCCTGGGCAAGCCACTGAATCTCTCTGAGCCTCAATTTCCTCATCTATAAAATGGGGATAATAATAGTATTTATAAATTACTTTGCAATCCTGCATAAATGCTGATAATTTGAATGAAAGACTGTGATGCTAAAGCAATAGCACCATTCATACATTGTGGGTGTTTGGAGGCCACATGGCCTCCAAGGAGGAGAGAAGCCAACCGCTAGTAGGCAGGAGGACAGTATCTTGTCATAACACTGGAGTCAGCTAATATGGCTAATAAGAGTTTTGGAAATAATTTTATTGATTTCTTTTTTGTATTTAGATCACTTATATTTCCCAAATGTATCCGTTCCCCCACTCTCTTTAGTTATTTCCTATGACAAAGAATAAAAAAAAAACTAAGTTCAGCAAAAGCAATGCTTAAGAAAGTTGACGTTGCAAGGAATGTTCCACACTTACTGTTCCTCACCACTCCAAGGAAGTCTGGGTGTGGATTATCACAGTAGCTTTTGGTCGTTATCATTTTGTAGCGTTCACTTTCAATAATTTCATCGTTGCTGTTTCTATTTACCTTGTTGCAGTCAGTGTGTATATTGTTGTCCTGGTTCTTCTCATTTTACTTTGTATCAATTCACATAAAGCTTTCCATGCATCTCTGCATTCATTACAGTAGTATTCCAATTACATTCCTGTACCACAAGTCATTGCCCAATCAACGGGCACCTATTTGCTTTCATCTCAAGTGCTCTTATAAATATTTTGGCATATTTGGAGTCTTTATTTATACCAGTGACATCCTGGGAGTATAGGACTCATAGTGGAATCTCTGAGTCACAGAATATGGAAAATTTGTTTTTATCATTCCAAAGCGGTTGCCTGGTTCATAGCTCCACCAACAATGTATGAATGGTGCTATTGCTTTAGCATCACAGTCTTGAACTCAAATGATCAGCATTTATGCAGGATTGCAAAGTGCTTTATAGATACTATCATTAGCCCCATTTTATAGATGAGGAAACTGAGGCTCAGAGAGATTCAGTGACTTGCCCAGGGTCACATGGCTAGTGTCTAAGGCCAGATTTAAACTTAAATCTTCCTGACTCTAAGCTTTCTAACCACTGTGCCACCTAGCTGCACCCCTTCCAACATCGACTATTCCTCTTTTTTGTCACTTTTTTGTCAATTTGTTGGGAGGAATATGAAACTTCAAGGTTGTTTTGATGTGTATTCCTTTAAGTATTGCTGATTGAGGGCATTATTTTATATGATTGTTAATACCTCTTCTCTCCCACACTTTCTTTTGCAGCCTCCCAACCACTCCCAAACGCATCCTGGCAATGTGGCATCAACCTCGTCATCTATGTGGATGTCTCTGAAAAGTCTATTGCCAAGGTAATGGGGCAGATGGAAGTAGACTGGTTCCTTGCTGCCTTTCCTTAGGAAGAAGGAAGACTTAAGACCAGAGGAAGGTCTTCTTATCTGCAGCTATGCCCCTGTTGCTGTTTTTCTTCCACATAATAGCCTTGCAAAACAAAACCTTTTAGCTAGAGACCATAGACAAGGTTAGGACAGAATAACTGGGGTGGGAAACCTGTGGCCTTGAGGCCACATGTGGCCTTTTAGGTCCTTGGATGTGGTCTTTTGACTGAGTCTGAGTTTTACAGAACAAATCCTTTTATTAAGGGGATTTGTTCTGTGAAGTTTGGATTGAGTCAAAGGGCCACTCTTGAGGACCTAGAGGGCCATATGTGGCCTTGAGGCTTCACATTCCCTACCCCTGGATCAGAGGATTCTGAGGGTGAGATCTGGAAATAAAGGCTCAACGAATTAGGAACAGGAACTTGGTAAGAAACCTTAAGGCTTAATTCTTGGTACATTCCTGGTACCTAGATTGCAGATAGAACAAGAATCAAATGATAGAGCTTTTATAAAACTATAGATTTATAAAACCTATAAATTATTGTTATTATTTTATCCTTCTAAATATCCTTGTGGTTCTTTTAAAAATTTATTAATCTGTTTCTTATATCACCATAGTCTTCCATTCCATGTATCTCTTCCCCTCCCCTTTTACGAGAGCCTTCCCATATGACAAATAGTGGAGGGAGGAGTTAGAGAGGGAAAAAAAGTCAGCCCAACTGACTGAGAAAGTTGAAAATGTGAAATGTGTAACACCTCCGTGAAGGGATGAGTTGAGAGTGTTCTTTCATATCTATTTATTTGAGTATCTTTGTATTTGAGTATCTGTATAATTTTGTTATATTTGTTACATTGACTTGTGCTTTTTTGGTGTGTTGTTCTGTCCATTTACATTGTTGTTGTAGTTATTGTGTATATCGTTTTTTTTGGCTCTGCTTAGTTCATTCTGCATCAGTTCATATGGATCTTTCCATGTTTCTCTGTATTCATCACACATCTCATTTTTAACAGCAAAGTAGTATTCCGTTACAGTCATGTACCACAATTTGTTTAGCCATTCCCAAATCAACGGGCATCTGCTTTGCTTCCAATTCTTTGCTATCACAAAAAGTGCTACTACAAATATTTTGGAGTATAAGGGGCCTTTTGTCTTATTGATGGCTTCATTAGAGTATAAGCCCAGCAATGGGATCTCTGGTTCAAAAGGTATGAATATTTTTGTCACTTTATTTGCATAATTCCAAATTGCTTTCCAAAATGGTTGTACTATTTCACAGTTCCACCAATAATGTATTAGTGTGCCTATCTTCCCCCAACTCCTTCAACATTCATTGTTGTCATTTTTTTCATTTTTGCCAATTTGTAGGGTGTAAGGTGAAACCTTAGAGTTATATTGATTTGCATTTCTCTTATTGTTAGTGATTTGGAGTATTTTTTCATGTAGTTGTGGATACTTTGTAGTTAAAAAAACATTTTATTCATATCCTTTGACCTTTTATGTATTGGGGAATGGCTATTTTATGTTTCATATATATGTTTCATATATATGTTTCATATATATTGGATACCAAATCTTTATCAGAGAAATCTGATATAAAAGTTTTCCCCCATTTGACCACTTCCCTTCTTATCCTAGATGCATTAATGTTTTTTGTACAGAGGCTTTTAAGTTTCAAGTAATCAAAGTTATCTGTTTTATCATTTGTAATTGCCTCTATCTCTCATTTGGTTAAGAATATATCTCTTACCTATAGCTGTGAGAGGTATATGACCTGTTTCTATTTTTTTTAAAATAATATTAAGGTTAAGGTTAATTAAATTAAAGTTACACTAAATAAAGTAAATCAAAGTTACAAATCCATTTAGAATGTATTATGGAGTGCCGTGTAAAGTGTTGGTCTAAGCCTAATTTCTGTCAGACTGCCTTTCAGTTATACCAGCAATTTTTATCAAATAGGGATTCCCCGCCCCCCAGGTAACTTGCATTTTCTAATTTACCAAACACTGGATTATTGAGGTTTATTATTTCTGAACCTCCCTTGTATAGTCTGTTTCATTGATCTCTCTATTTTTTAACCAACATCAGATGTTTTTGAAAATTGCCACTTCATTTATTTATTTATCCAGTCATTTATTTATTTATAAGTCTGGAAGTGCTAGGTTTTATGTGATTTGGGAAGTTGATTCCCATTTTTGTAGTTGTTTGGAATGGGATTTCCCTTTCTAATGTTACTTTTTGTGCATTGTGTTGTTATTATTACATTAAAAATGTTCTTGATTTTCAAGGATTCATTTGGTAACCTGCCCTTTTGCTGAAACATTTGTCTCAATTAGTATCTTTGCTGATTTTCTGGAGTTCTCTTTTATTTTTTTGTTTGTTTGTTTTTTGCTAGGCAATGGGGTTAAGCGACTTGCCTAGGGTCACATGGCTAGTAAGTGTCAAGTGTCTGAGGCTGGATTTGAACTCAGATCCTCCCGAACTTAGGGCCAGTGCTCTATCCACTGCACCGCCTAGCTGCCCCAAATTTCCTGGAGTTTTCTAAGTAAACCATCATATCATCTGCAAACAAGGATAGTTTTATTTCCTTCTTATCAGTCTTTATTCCTTTAACTCATTTCTCTCATTATTGAACTATATCATAGAATAGTGGGGAGACTGGGCATCCTTGCTTCACTCCCATAATTTATTGGAAAAGGTTCTAGTGTATCCCTGTTGTATAAAATGCTTACTTTTGGTTTTAGATAGATGCTTTTTGTGATGTTAAAAAAAGTCCATCTGTGCCTCTACTTTGTAGGGTTTTTTAATATAAAAGATAGTGTTATATTTTGTCAAAGGCTTTTTTTTTGCATCTATTGAGATGATCATGTAGTTTGGGATGTTTTGGTTTTTATTATGATGAATTATGTTGATTGTTTTCCTAATGTTGAACCATTCTTGAATCCTTGGTATAAATTCTACCTGATGATAATGAATGATTTTTTGGATAAATTATTGTAAATCTATTTGACAGGATTTTGTTTAAAGTTTTTGAGTCAATATTCATTAATGATATTGGCCTATAGTTTTCTTTCTGTGTTTTATCTTTCCCTGGTTTAGGTTTTAGTACTATAGTTGTCTCATAGAAGGATTCTGGTAGGGCTCTTTCTCACTTTTTGAGAATAATTTGTGAAGTATAGGTACTAACTGTTCTTTTAAAATTTGACAGCATTCTCCTGTGAATCCATCAGGTCCAGGGTTTTGTTTTGTTTTGTTTTGTTTTTCCCCTTTGATAGTTCCTCTACAGCTAGATCTGTTTCCTTTTCTGAAGTCAGGTTATTTAAGATCTGTATCTGGTCTTCTGATAGTTTGGGCATTTTATATTTTTGAAGGTATTCCTCTATTTTGAGGGGTTCTCAGTTCTGTTAGTATATAACTGTGCTTAATATATTCTAATTATTCTTTTTCTTTCTTCTGATTTCACTGTGATTTCACCTAGCTCATTTGCTATTTTATTAATTTATTTTTCTGCTCTTTTCTTTTTAATAAAACTGGCTAAGATTTTATTGATTTTATTAGTCATTTTATTTTTTTTAATTTTTTATTTTTTTGGTGAGGCAATTGGGATTAAGTGACCTGCTCAGAGTTACACAGCTAGTAAGTGTTATGTGTCTGAGGCTGGATTTGAACTCAGGTCCTCCTGACTCCAGGGCCCATGCTCTATCCACTGCACCACCTAGCTGCACATTATTAGTTATTTTTTTAAAAAGGTTCTAATTTTATTTATCATTTCCATGGCCTTTTGTTTCCAATTTTTCTATTTTCCCTCTAATTTTTAATATCTCCTCTTTTGTGCTTATTTTAGATTTGTTTTATTCTCTAATTTTTAAAAATGCATATTTAGCTTATTAATCTTTTCTTTTTATATTTTGTTAATGTATGAGTATAAGGATATGATTTTCCCTTACACAGTTATTAATTGTTTGTATAATTTGTTCTTTGGCTCACTCCTTATTTAAGATTTAATTGTTGTCTCCATTTTGGTCTGTATCTTTTGTTTGTGGTTCCTGAACCAATTTCTATTCTTATTGCATCATGGTCCATAACATTTGTTTGCAATATGTGTCCTAGGACATAGTCAATTTTTATAAAAGTTCCATGTGGTGCAGAGGCATATGTATATTCTTTTGCCGTCCCATTTAGAAGATACCATAAGTCTTTTAACTCTAGTTTCTCCAGAAACTTGTTTAGTTCCATATTTTCTATTTTGTATATCTTTCTGTTAGACATCCAAAACTGATAGAGGGGATATTGAAATCTCCTTTCGCTATTATGTTGTTGTTTTTGTCTTCCTGAAGCTTAGATAATATTTCCTTTAAGAATTTGGATGCTAAGGTATTTGGAGAGTATAAATTTATTATTGAGATTGGTTTATTGTCTATGGTTCCTTTCAGCACAATATAGTTTCTTTGTTTATCCCCTTTTATTTTTAAATGTTTGTTTTTGCTTTTTCTGATAGCACGATGACAACTCTTGCTTTTTTGGAGTCACCTGATGCATAGTAAATTTCTTTCCAACCTCCTCAGTTTTATTTTGGGTATGTCTTTATTTTTTTAAATGTGTTTTTTGTAAGCAACATGTTGAAGAGTTTTGTTTTCTTATACAATGTCATTTTTGGGGGTTTGTTTTATTGGATTGTTTAATCCATTCACATTTAAAGTTATGAGTTAGGTTAATATTTTCCTCCATCTGTCTGATAGCACGATTAAAACTCTTACTTTTTTTGGAATCACTGATACATAGTAGATTTTGTTTTGGGCCTGTCACTTTCATTTTGCATGTCTTTATTTTTAGATGCTTTTTATTTATGGGTTTTGCGTGTCTGTGTTTTAAATCTTTTTGCCACTCTCATATTACAAATTGTTTAATCCATGCTCATTTGAAATTATGATTATCAGGTTTGTATTTTATTAATTTTTTAAAAAATTACTCCCTTCCTTTAAGATATTCCCTTAAAGGAAGGAAATAAAGGAAGGGGAAAATTCAGATACTTGTGTTTGCACTTAGATGTTTATTCCCACAAGGCTGACGTGACCAAAGCTGAGTTAAGGCCCTTATCATTTCACTTCTAGATGATTACAATAGCCGCCAAATTTATCTGCTGGCCTCCAGTCTCTCCCTATTCCAAACCATGTTCCATATAGCTACCAAAGTGATTTTTACAATGCCGAGGTCTGACCATATCACTGTCCTACTCAATAAATTCCAGAGTCTCCCTATTGCTTTTAAGATCATGCATAAATTAGGTTGGCTTTTAAAGTCCTTCATAATCTGACTCCAAAGTTCCTTTCCAAACTGTTAGACATCACTCCCTTTCTTGCACTCTGCTTTCTAGCCTGACTGACCTGTTTGCTGTCATTGACTCCCAAAACCTACCCACAAATGAACCGACTACCCCCTATTATTCTAGTGCATTCCCTCCTTATCTCTGCTCTTAGAATCACTTGTGCAGGCTTAGCTCAAATGCCACATTTTGCAGAAGAACCACTTTCCTGGTTTCCTCAGCTGCTGGTGGTCTCACCCTAAACAATTAGTATTTATTTTATATACATTTACATATGTTTATGGACATGCATGTTGTATTCTCTGACAGAATAGAAGGTCTTTGACAGCAAGCATTGTTTTCATTTTTATCCTTGTATCCCCAGAATGTGGCACAATTCCTGACAAAAAGCAGGCATTTAATAAGGCATTAATTAAGAGCATATAACGAAATTTGTATAGTATGCTCTGCTCATTTTTCTTTCTTTCTGTAATTTTACCTTGCTCATTTTTCATTTTGGTGATTTGGTTTTCCTTCCTCTTTTAAAAAAAATCACGTTTGCTAAATGTTTGTTGATTTTGTCGGTCTTTTTAAAGAGCCAGCGGTTCATTTTCTTTGTCATTTTATATAGTCTTTTTGTCTTCTATCTTATCTTTATCTCCTCTCATTTTCAAGATTTCTCCTTTGGGCTTTGCTTTGGTTTTACCTGATTTTCTAGTTTTAAAAACGCATACAGGCAACTATGATGTAATGGGTAGAGAGGTGATCATGGTGTCAGTGAAATCTGGATTCAAATATCACCTCAGACAACTGGCTGTGACACCAGGTGTGACAGCACTTAACTTCTCAGAGCTCTCAGCAAGTCTCTAAGACTATAGGTGCTGACCTGCATTCATTGAGGAAGTTTCCTAATTCTAATACTCCCCATATCAATCACAGGCCTATTCTCTATCCCTATCCTAAATTTCAAATTCAAGTCCATCAATCCCCATTTTTCTATTTTTTCAATTTATGTTTTCTGAGATAAAATCATTTCCCTTGAGGACTTTATTAGATGCATCCTGCAAATTCTGGCATTTTGACTCATCGTTATCATTCTCCTTCACACAAATATTGTTTCTATGATTTGTTTGCTGACCCACTCATTATTCAGGATGCCATTATTGTCTCTATTTATATCTATATCTTTTGTGTGTATTCCCAGTTTTATTATTTTTGTTGTGTTTTGGTCTGTAAGGTATCACACGTTGCTGGGAAATGTGTCTTCTTTAATATTCCCATCCAGAAGGTAACATGGGTCTTTCAGATTTAAGATCTCCAAAGGGTTGTCCGGTTTTATATTTTTCTTTTTCTTTGTCTTTTTGTTAGACTTATCCAGCCCTGGGAGAAACATCCAAATCTTTGGTTACTACCAAAATTCAAATTTTTGGTTATTATCTTTGTCCTTTGGCAATTCACTGAATTTTCCCTTTATCAATTTAGATTCTATGCATTTTGGTGAACATGGTTCGTGTTAATATTGGTTTCCTTAAGCATAATGTAGTTTTCCTGTTTACCATTCTTGATACTCCCAAATACTCATCTTGATTCAGTAGCAGCCTTCAGTAATACAGAGTGCAGCCCAACTATGCCTGCTGATGCTGTCTAACTCCCATTAAAAAAATCTGTAGGGGCAGCTAGGTGGTGCAGTAGATAGAGCTCTAGCCTTGGAGTCAGAAGGACCTGAGTTCAAATCTGGCCTCAGACACTTGACACTGACTAGCTGTGTGATCCTGGGCAAGTCACTTAACCCTGACTGCCTCACCAAAAAAAAAAAAAAATTTGTAACACGAGTTCAACCAACATGCTGGAGGTCTTATATGTTCTGTCCTGACATGGTGAGGGTACCAGTGGAGCTCTCTGGTTCTCCAATTCCTTGATGACATGTTCTACTTCTACTTTCTTTGTACTTCCTTGGTGGTTCTAAGTTGCACCCTGTTCATGCCCACCATATACCCTTCCATTGGCTTTCTCTTGATGTTGTTAATTTTTATTTAAAAAAAATATTTCTACTTGTCTGAGAGCATGATTGCAATTCCTACTTTTCTGGAATCATAGTAGATTTTGTTCTATTCTATCACTTTTATGTTGTATGTCTTTATTTTTAGATGTTTCTTATTTACAGATTTTTTAAAAATCCATTTTTACCACATTATATTGTAAATCATTTAATCCATGCACATTTAAAGTTATGTTTATCAGACTTGTATTCTTTTATTTACTTAAAAAAAAAAAAGATTCCTTTCCTCTTTTAAGAGAGTATTTTGTCCCTGCAAAGAGTTTTGCTTACACTTTGATATTTATTCCCACAAGGCCCCCTTTCCATGCCCTCATTTGTTGGCTTTATATAAAATCCTTTAAATTGCTTACTACATTGTTAATTCTTGTTTTAAAAAAAATTATCTCCTCTTGTTTGATGCTTTTCTTTCCCCATTCAGTTTTGTGGCTCAAAATCTGCCAACTCCAAAACCTATTGTGTTAAGTAGCTTTCTTTTGCTGCATCCTTCCCCTCATCCCCCACCAAAAAACAAAACAAAACTTTCTTTTGCTTTATCCTCATTATCTCTCTTCCCTTCTAGTCTAGTCTGAGTTGTATTATCTAATTTATAGGCTACACACCCTTACATATTCCTACTTAACTCTGTCCCTTTTGGGAATAAATGTTAAGCACCAAATTGGAACTTTCTCTTCTATGCCATGTCTACATACTGCTTTTGTAGCTCTTCCCCAATCTTCCCTGTATTCTGCCATCCCTCACCCTTAAAAATAACAATTTATAAAAGAAGGCCCCTTGGAGGAACCTTTGTGTTCTTGCTCTCTCCTTCTCCCAGTGAGGCCCAGATTCTATTCAAGATTACCTAGAAAACGGTGGGAAAATGTGCTACCACCAAGGCACCCTTTCCCTCTTGCTTTTCCCCTTCCTGAGAGCCATCTGACTGCTCATAGAGCTTGAATGAGAAGAGTCAACAACCATTTCTTCGGATGTGCTGGAGGATCTTCACTTTCCCCGCCTCTAGGCCCTGAAGACCCCAAGCACTGCCATTTGGCTTATTTATGGACCTTAAGAGCTCCTTGGTCTTCACAGCTGAATTTTCTTTTGGTATTATCTTCCTCAATTAGAGTGTAAGCTCCTTGAGAACAGGAAGTCTTGATTTTTCTATTAGTAGCCCTAGAGTTTAGCACAGTGCTTCATTCATTCACCAAATGGAAGCAGTAGCCTACAGTGGGAATCACTCTGGGTCCTAAGTTATGATGCCTGGTGCTACCTCTCCCTGTCTTTATCATGATCAGAGCCCACCTGTAAGGGTGTATTATTATCTTACCTCTGCTTCTATGTTCTATCTCTACACCCACCCTCCCCCTACTTGGGAACTCAGAGGTCCCTTCTCCTGATGTAAGATGTAGTACTGGGGAGGGTGGGGGAGGGGCGGGGCAGTCTTTTCTTGAAGAAGACGATCTTCTAATGTGCAGGTACCTCCCAAGAGAAAATGCCTCATAAGGCCCTATCCGTCATAGCCATACACTTCCTTCCCCAGGTTCCCTTCTCCTTTCCCCTTTGGGACAAGCTCCCACTCCCCAGTTTGAAACTCTCTCATTTACTGCTTTTATGCTATTCTCCCACAGCCCCCACGTTTAGTGGGAGATTCTATATATTCTTCCCACATAGTGGTAGACTCAGTATCTGCTCCCTGTTGTGCAGTGGGAAGGGGGAGTGTCTGGCTGTGTCAACTGACATGAGGGAACAGGGCAGGAATCCTCACGGCCAGACCCTGAATGACAAGGCTGCAAGGTTGCTTGTGTTCACCATATCCAGCAGTGGACTGAGGGGTGAGGATGCTGAGGAGAGCCTTTGGGCACTTGAATTATCTAGTGGTAATTTCATGTTTTTACCTGATGTGATTCCGACTTTTAATCTGGGGGGTGGGGTTCAGCTTTAGTCACACTGTATTTGGTGCATGGTTTCATTCCATGAAGTTTGTGGGTTTGCAAGAAAACAATTACTCGGTCATCTTGCTGCCCCCTAAAGAAAACTTCTAAAACCTGAATCAGACATATCCAAAACATAAAGTTCCACTGGAAAGTCAACCTTTATTTAAAAAATAAACTTTACAAACAAAAGGAAAAAAGTAATTCTTGGTACAGAAAAGGTTGTATTAGTTGCTGGCGATTCCATCAGCTTTTAAAGGGTGAGGAAGACGGTGACAATGGACCATTGCATATGATCAAAACGAACTGTACAATGTGATGGAAGTAGGTTCAGCACAAAAGTTCCTTGGTGCAGCTCATGTCTCTTTCATCTCTTGGTCTGCAGATGTGCGTGTGTGTTTCCTGGTCTCTTAACCTGACCATACTTTAGACTAAAATAAGTTCGTTGTACTTGTTACAATTTTGTTTTTCATGTTCTTCATTTTAAAAGCCAATGAGAGTGACTTTTCACATTTCTTTAAAACATCATTAAAATTAGTCACACTGTTCAGGCTGCTTCGTGTGCTGTTTTCAATGACGGCTGGAACCAGCCCTTTCTAAGATCTTCCACTGGAGGATCTCAAAGCACATTAACAATAGTACCCTATTTTCTGAACATTTCTGTGAGGTAGATAGAATTATACAGGAGGTACACTAAAAAACCAAGTTGAGCCATTTGGCAGGATTATACACAGTTTAAAAAAAACCCCAAGGGCACTTTCTTTTCCCCAACTACTTTCTAAATGACTGCATTTGTCCTGACAAAGGAGAGGTGCCTCCAGTAGATTGTCCCTTATTTTGGGCCTTCGATAACTAAGAGAGGATGGTGAAAATGAACAGACAAGAAATGACTAGACCACAAAAGGGTATGTTAGCTTAGTTTTCAAATACTGTACAATACCATAACTACCTTTGAAGCAAAAATCTAATTTCAGGTACAAAAAAAATCTTCCAGTTAACAGTCTGAATGCCAATGCACATGTTTCCATTCAAATTTTTACTTTTGTAACTCTTTCAAGAGGTAGGGTAAATATCAACTCCACATATAATTTACAAGTTTTCATCACAGGATGCCTGTGTCCTTATTCGGTCATTACAAAACCTGCTCAGTTATTTTTTTTCCCCCTTTAAAAAGTCATTATGATTTCCCAACTTAAGGGGGAGATAGCTTCATTATTTATTGCTTTCTCTGACCCACACTCCATCCTTACCCTACAAGTGGGTGAGTAATGTTCAACACAATTGGTTAGTAATGATATGTACCATTTTAATCAAGGTTCAACTACAGTTTTTTAGCTGATAATCAAACCTGAACAAGTGTTTGCTGAGTATCCATAATGTACAAGATACACCCCCTCAAGGAAGTTCAGATCTATGTTGTTCATTTAGGTTCAATGGTAATTTAAAAAAACACAACTAAACTCAAGTAAATCTCCAAGGGCCCTGCTAGGATTGACCATTCATTTATTTACTGTGAGTAGCTGGGTTGTCCTTGGGTGACTCCCTCAGCACCTTCTTCCATACCACTGTAGAAGTTAATAACACTGTCTGGCAGTTAAGGTTGATCCTTTCCTCCAGGGCTTACTCAGCATTTTAAATTTTCCCTGGAACTAGTTTTCTCCTGAATGAGGAAATATTAGACAGACAGATAGATAGATAGATAGATAGACAGACAGACAGATACATAGATAGACAGATATATATATATATAGAGACAGATAGATAGATAGATAGACAGATTGTCAATAGAGTAGAAATAGATTGCAGTTTTAAAAGTTAGTTCCCAATTGTTAGCAAACAACCAGATTTCATACTACTGTGCTACAAGGTGACATGGCTGAATATACAATTTGTTCAATAGCCTACTTTCTGAAAAACAGATTAGCTTCATTCTCATCCCAGAGTACAATGGATAAAAACCACTGTGTTTGGCAGGTCTCAGACCTCATCCTAACACATAAAAGCAACACTTTACATTTTCTCTGGGTAGAAAATGATTTAAGAATGCCTTCTTAGATGCTATTCTCTTAACATAACATCTTTAAAAATGCAAACCTTAATTACAGCATTTTTTAACTGGAAAATCAAGAAATTCCACTTTACCACTTACTTTCTGGTTATTTGCCGTATTATTACCAAAGTGAACAAATAAATATTGACTCAAATTAGAAAGCCATTTCTTTTGCTACAACTCTACTTCTTTGCCTGGCAGTGGTATGAAGATAAGCTTGGGTTTCTGTGCTAAGGAAACACAAACTCTGTCAGGTTCTACCCAGTTGGGAAGGATGTGAGCACAGACCTGGGATCTGCAGGCCTGGCTGTATGTAGACAGGCTTATTTCCACAAGGCTGGATATTAGGCAACGTAGCTTTTCAGCTGCACAAATTCATGAAGAGCCACGTCTGACTGGAGGTGGAGAAGAGCTGGGAAAAGGGAGAAGACTCATTCGGAAGCTGAAACTGCAGGTCCCTGAAGCATTAATGACATCAAGGCTAACATTTAAAAGGACAGATAATGATTTGCCTATGGGTTCACTGTGGTTTCCTATGCATATTTCCAGTCCTTATAAGCTGCACATATGTGCATTTATTCTGATGTAATCTAATTGTCACTAGCCTCAGGTTTATGTATCTCACATACTGTTGTGTTTTTTTTTTTTTTTTGATTGCAAGGAACCAGCATCCTGTGTGACTTTTCTTGTTTTATAAGCGTGAATGTACCTAGGATACAAGGCTATGTCTCAGTGGGGAAGCAAGATGTAAGTGAGCTGGTGTCTGGAGGGACTGTGTAACTGTGGTGTGTACCCTGAGATCTGTCCACCTTTTTCCACATGGCTTTGTAAAATTCTTCATATGACATTCAAGTTGTCACCCTCTAAACAGGAAATGTGAGAGGTTTGGATAACTCACTATCCATTGGAGGAGAAAGACTGAAAAGGAACCAGGGGCTAGGCTTTGATCTAAAACTGAAGAAAGTCTCCTTTCATCACTGGCATGGGAGCAGTAGAAATAACCAGGAGCAAACAAGAGGGGCCTTTGTTTGAGGGTGACCTTGGTTTTTCAGCTCTGAATGTGTGTGTGTGTGTGTGTGTAAGTGTGTGTGTGCGCGCGTGCGTGTACTGTACATACATGGCTGTGTACATGTATGTGTGAGGACACAGATTCATTATAGTAACATTTGAACATTGCTAAATAATCACACAAAAAAACCTGTTTCATACCAAAGGAGTTTTTTCACTTGCAAAAATCGTCACAAGAATTATGAATTTTTCCTCCACTCTATGCTATTTATCTTGGTATAGGAATCATTTTTGAAAACTGACAAAATAAATTACACATAAGGTGATTTTGAAAGACTGAAAATAAGGAATGATTCTGAGAAGAACTGACTGGTTTTCAGCCTGACTGTTCATACCTTTGCTTTGAAAGTGTCTGAAGAAAGTAGCAAGCTACAAAGAAAATCCAACAGTTCTTTGTATAACATGCCAAAGAGTTGCTAGTATATTATTGAAATAAACAGGTATCCTTTGCCAACTGTTTTTAAAAACAGATTATTAGATTCAAGATTCTGTTGCAGCATTCTTTTGTATGAATGCGTACTTATACACACAAACCTGGGTGACCATTTGGAACAACTTGATGTGTTATATCAAACAACTTGTTTGACTAAGGAAATGAAAAGGTTGGGTTTTTTTTTTTTTTAAATTGACTTAGGGTCAAGTTGTTTATGTCAATGTGATTTATGCATATGAATATAATTTCTATTATATTAATTTAAAAAACAACATAAATGATAAAACAAGTCATTTGACACAAATAGATTTCTAGAGAACTAAAAGTGCTTTGTTAAGAGCCTGTCTTAATTCTGTTTTTAAAAAACTAAGAGACTATATTTAAACTTATTTATCCCCCTATCCCCCAGTGCATTTTTCCAAGCCCTGTTCTGGGTTCTGAATATAGTCTTTTAAAAAATAGCTATTAATTAGTCTGTATTTTCTAATGCCATCAAAATGTAGCCTGAGATACAGAAAAGGAAATTTTTCCAAAGTTGTTTCACAACTAACTTATTTTATGTATGCAAGGTTTTTTTTTGGGGGGGGTATATGTGTGTGTGTGGTAAACAACACAAAATTATCATCATCATATTGTTGTAGCCTTATTTAGTACTCTTAAGGATCCACAATGACTCTAGACTCTCAAGTAAAAAAAAAATTAAAGAGAAGAATTTCTGATTAAAAAACCAAGTTTTGATAAATAAGGGAAACAATAAGATGAGACTCACATGCAAAGGCTCCAGTGAAAACTGCCAAGAGGCTGTGAAAACCCAGAGCCTGTGTATTGGGCACCGATGGGCTGGTAAACATCTACAAAACTGGCCTTATAGAAACGACCCCCAGCAGATATGACAACAGGAAGCAAGAGAGACAAAAAGGAAGACAATCTGTGAGCCAAGGGAGAGAGCAGCAGCTGGGGGAAGGGATGGGGCACACAAGGGGCAGCCACGGGGACAGCAGGCTGGGGACAGGCAGCAGAGAAAAGATTCAGTAACTGAGAAATGAGGGCACCTCAGTAGCCCGAGGCGGTTGGGTGCAGAGAAGATGTCTGTCTGTATTTCAGTATAACATGACCCGAAAAAGACAGAGAACGTGAGTGAGGACGTGTGCCAAGAGAAGACTCAAGTGCACCTTCCCAGGGGTTCATGGTCTGCCACCAACCAGGCCTGCTGTTTAGCAGAGTGGGGAAGTCACTCCCTGCGTGTGTGTGTGTGTGTGTGTGTGTGTGTGTGTGTGTGTGTCTGTGACAGGGAGAGAAGCAATGAGGTGAGTTCATACCAACTCCATCTGCTTCTATTCCTATACCTAGAGCAAAACACAACATCTGAAGGTCAGGAAATATTTTAGAAAGATTTCCATCGTCAACTAGAAAAAGCTGTAGTGGAAACTCTCATCTAGCTAAAAAAAAAATCATCTGGAATGGATCATTCTCTGGAAATTCTGGATAACAGAAGCTTCACTGTACCTCACAAAAGCAATACTAACCAAATAAAGGTCTCGTTTATAAACACAAAGCAGAGCATCTTGAATTAAGAGAGTGATGTAGAATTACCAGAAGTGAAAGGAAAAACAACAAACAGCAATGTAATTCAAGTCTCTTGTACCCCCATTCTGGGCTACCAGACAGCCACTATTTCTGTGGAAACTGAGGGGTTTGTCCTAGTCAGTTACTTAGGTGAAGATGAGGAGACTCTGCCTCAGTTATCCGGGATCCCCAGTGCTGTTCCCTCATCCTGACTTAGAGGATCAGCCAGGGTGCTCTAAGAAGTGGCATGGTCATCATCAGTGAGGATGGCTCTCCACTCCACTACCAGCCTGTGCCCCAGCAAAGCTGCACCCCCAGCTCTGCTGGCCCTTAGCCCTTCTCCATACAGCCTTGGCAGAATTCCATGAATTCATACAACCAAGTAAAATAACACCTTAGAAAATAAACATGGAGGAACCACCAGAGAATGAATGATACCTTCTCCCTCCCTCCACCTAATTACATGGTATGCTATGTGCGCTACAGAGACAGATTTCTAAAATGTAAATTGTTTTCCAAAATAGAATAAAACAGTATCACATAAATTCTCTTTAAAAGTCTTTCCAACTAAATTCAGTTCTTAAAATCAACTTACACAAATATTGTGCAAAAACAAACACTGACTTCAAATAAATAACACAAGAAAATAAAATGACTTTTTTTAAAGAGTAAGAACCCCCCCCCCCCCAGCTATTTTTCAAAATGTTAACACAATGAAAAATATGAAGAACTTGGTTGGCAACCTGTTTGCGGAGTCCCACTGAAAGCTGCCCTCTCAGGTTACACTGCGAGATTCCTTTTTGTCATCTTCTTTAAAATTCGCAATGTATTCCTCCGCTCAGGTCTTTCACAGTTCCTTCTTTCACGAGCTTTTGCAGAAATCTGGTTTCTGTTGTCAGGTTGTGCATTGTTTGTTTATTCATTGCTGCCATGCAGAGGTTGTCGAAGTAGTGTAACGGGGTTTCGGGCTGGTTGAGGTCATATCCAAACCCTGCCAAACTGACTTCATCACACAGATGGGTGGCCAGGACAACAGCAACGATGCCCATGGTGGGTACATTCTGAAAGGGGAAAGAAAAGAGATTTTTTTTAAAAAAGATAGCCTGATTCACTAACTATTTTCTGGTGAGCACCCTATCTTGGATGAATAACTCTCATTTATTTATTTGTTTGTTTGTTTATTTATTTATTTATTTTGGGGCTAGGCAATGGGGTTAAGTGACTTGCCCAGGGTCACACTGCTAGTAAGTGTCAAATATCTGAGGCCAGATTTGAACTCAGGTCCTCCTGATTCCAGGGCCAGTGCTCTAGAATAACTCTTATTAAATGGACACAAATTACATTTGTCTCAAATTACAAAATGTCTCCCTGTAGTCTTCTCTTCATGTAGAGCACATCTCCATTCCTTTAATCACTCCTCATTTGTTGCGGTTTCTAGAGCCTTCAAAATCCCACACACTCCAATCTGTCAAAATCTCTTTTAAAATGTGGCACTCCAAATTGAGCTCAATATTCTGGAGGTGGTCTGCCCAGCACAGTACATGATGGGATTCTCATCTCCCTCGACCTAGTCTTCACACTGCCATTAATATTACCTATGATTCTATTAGATGTTTTAGCCACCAGTGTGCACTGTTGACTCCTGTTGAACATATGGTCAACTAAAATCTCCCCAATTTTCACATGAATTTTTGTCAAGTCACTATCCCCTATCCTACACTTATGCAACTGATTTTCTGAACCAAAATATAAGATTTTACATTTGGAATCACAATATGAGAATTTTAGAATTGGCAGGAACATTGGAGAACGTCGAATCCATTTTATAAACAATGCCCCTGAGATAGAGAGAGATTAAATGATTAGCTCAGGATCATACAACTAGGCTATATCAGGGGAAGGATTTGAATTTGGGTATTCCTGATTCCAAGTACATCATGCTATCCACTGTACTGCTGAACTGAAATTTATACTCATTAAATGTCATCTTGGTATTTTAAGGCTATCATTCCAGCTCACTAAGGTCTTTAAAAAATTGTTTTCTATCAAATTATAATTATCCCTCCAAACTCCACTTCATCTGCAAATCTGATAGATGTGTTATTCAAGTCTTTGACAGGAATGGATGATGGGAAAGATGAATAAGCCAGGGCCTAGGAAAGAGTCCTAGACATCTTAATAGAGACTGCTCTTACAGGGTGACAGTGGTCCAATTAATTAATATTCTCGGTACAGCTGTTCAACCAGCTTCAAATGTACCTAACTGTACTATTATCACTCAACTTATATTTTATCAATTTGTGTTCACAAGAATATCATGATGCTTTATCAAATACCTTACTAAAAATCAAGACTCATTTGACATTTCCTTGACTAAGAATCTAGTAACCGGGGGCAGCTAGGTGGTGCAGTGGATAGAGCACTAGACCTGAAGTCAGGAGGACCTGAGTTCAAATCTGGCCTCAGACTAAACACTTGACACTTACTAGCTGTGTGACCCTAGGCAAGTCACTTAACCCCAATTGCCTAAGGGAAAAAAAAAAGAATCTAGTAACCCTGTCAGAAATGAAAATGAGGTCGGTTCATCATCAGTGAACCACACAACCCCCTTTACAATCCTTTGTACTACAATCCTGCCAAGAATCAATATCATGGTCTGACATTTCCAATCACCTTTTTCTTCTTTTTTTGAGCTACAGAGCAAGAAATTCTCCATATTCCCAGTTATTGTTGTTGCTGTTCAGTCATTTTTTAGTTATGCCCAACTCTTCATGACCCTATTTGAGGTTTTCTTGGCAAAGACACTGGGGTAGCTTGTCATTTCCTTATCCAGCACATTTTATGGATGAGGCAAACAGGGTTAAGTCACTTGCCCAGAGTCACAGTACTAATAAGAATCTGAGGCTAGATTTGAACTCAGGAAGATGAGTTCCTGGTTCTACACCCAGTTCCACTGTTCCACCTAGCAATTCCTAGATTCCCAGTACACAATCTGCCATGGATTAAATTGTTTCCCGTTGCCTGAGAGGCCAATTTGGTCTCTCCTTTCCAGCTGAATCTGCAGGTGTCTTGAGGAGGGACAGCTGGAGATCACAACATGCTGAAGGGAGATTCATACCTAAGAGGAACTCTGTCTCACAAAGAGAAATAATTCTGATGAAAAAAGTGAAAGTTTTCCCCGCAGAGGCTGCTGCAGGTGCAGAGCAAACTCACCAGCCAAGTTAGATGTTAAAGGCTAACATTAGAAAATGGAAGCAAGTTTATTCTATTCTATTCTTTTTTTAAAGCTGCGGAAAATGACAATCATCAAAGAACAGGTTCTGTGGCTTGGGAGGTGGGAATGGGGAAGGGAATGATGATATTGACAACAGATATAAGGTGGAGTGGCTGCATTCTTTACTTTACTTCAGTTTTCTCCACCAATAATAAATTGTAAACTTTAGAATGGGAAAAGATGGAACAAAAAAGGGCTTCAGCCAATGCTGGAGGTGAGTAGACTGCCAGGAAATACTGTTGCACCTGCTGAGCCCAGGAGAAGAAGCAGATGCTTCTGCTGAACCACTCACTGTCAGAGAATCCCAAAAGATCATGGAGAAAAGGAGAGAATTTCCTGAGTAAGGTTTACTGCTTTCTCTTCTCCTGGCAATTCTGTCCTCTAGAGGCTTTTATTTCATTTGTTATCTCTTGCTTCATTTCTTTTAGGTATTCATAAAGTATTGGTGGAAAATCTATTTTTTTTCTTTGAGTTTACACTTTGTACTACAAACAAATGAAGTACAATTAAGTTAGAAATAGGAACAGTTTTAAAACACAGCTAGAATTTTGAAATCTTAAAAGCATAGGATTAGATGAAATCTTCAGAGGTCTTCAACATCTCTTATAGTGAAGCCACGTTATTCAACTTAATTTTTTCAACTAACATTTATTATGTGCCTACTTTGTGCCTGGCATAGTGCTAGGCACTGGGGATACAATGACAGAAAAAGAAATTGTCACTGCCCTCTAGAAGCTTACATTCTACTGGGGAGGGAGACTATATATACATATATATATATGTATACATACATACACACACACACACACGTCAGGAATCACACAGTAATTTGTTGTTGTTGTTTTTTCCTTCATTCTCCAAGAGGACCATGACATCAGGGAGGTGATGCCATAGCATGCAAGTAATTGGATTTAAGTGAGGGAGGCCTGGGCAAAGTCACCAGCCTCACTTTCTCCTCCAGAGCCATCTGGTTTTTGAGAAAGCTATGAACATTAACAACTGTGGGGCTCAAGAACGTTCTCCTGCTACGCCTTCAATGAGACTGAGATGAAGAAGGGGGAGGCTCTCTGCTTGGGGACAGACTCTGCAATGGCACAAACAGGGGAGCACGGCAAGTCGAGTGCACATGACAAGTAGTCGGCTAGGAAATACCCAAAAGGGAACGACATGCTGCTGCAGAATGTCTGGGGAGCCGGATTGTGGAGGGAGGAGGACAGGAGGAGGAGTTTCTAGTTTATTCTCAAGGCAATAGAGATCCTCTTAAGGTTTTGAGTGGGGAAGGTTGAGATGGTCAGACCCATGCCTGAAACAGATTATTCTGGCAATTCTATGTCAGTAGTCTAAGTGAGAGGGGGTGTCTGTGAATGGAAAGAAATGTGAAAGTACAAGAGATGTGGAGGCGGAATCAACAAAAGTTAGCAAATGATCAGATATTGGGAGGGCGGGGTGAAGAGAAGGGAAAGTCAGGAAGAAGACTAGGATTGTAAACCTGGCTGAGTGGAAGGGTGACAGAAAGAAGGAAGTTTGAAGAATGAAATATAGGAGTTTGGGGAGAAATATGGGATCCATTTGTGATATGTTGAGACTGAGATACAATCAGACATGTAGGTGGAAAGAAGTCCAGCGGGCAGCTGGCAATACAGGACTGGAGTCCAGGAGAGCAACTTGGGCTAGATACGTACATTCGGGAGTCTCTAACATAAACATGATCAATGAATCTATTGGAACTGATTGTCTCACCAAGAGAGACTATCTCTAGAGAAGGTACAAGAAAGAGATTCAGGAAACATAAACTAACTAGGCTGGAAAGATTGTGCCAACAAAGTAGACTGAGGTGGAGTGGTCAGACAGACAGAAGGAAAACCAAGGCAGAACAGTATCATAGAAGCCAAGGGAGGAAAGAATATCCAAGGAGAAGAGACTGGAAATTGCAACAATGGCAAAGAAACCAAGTAGAATAAAGACTGAGAAAAGGCCATTGGATTCAGCAGTTCAGAGACATTTGGTCAATTTAAGAATTTTCATTCAAGAGGCAACCAGTTTGAAAGGGTGAAATTGGAAGCAGTGATTGTAGACAACATCTTCTAGGAGTGTGGCTGTGAAAAAAGAGAACAGATAGAGAGGAGTACAGCAGGAGGGAATGGAAAGGCTAAGTGGATTTTTTTTCTCTCATAGGATATGGAAGACCTGGACAGGTTGCTAAGTAGCAAGGAAGGAGCCAATCGATGAGGAGAGATTGAAGATGAAGAAAAGAGGGAATGACTGAGAGGGAAAGAAAACAGAGACATGAGGGAGGGTATGTGAAGAGTACAAGTACAGGACCTGGCCTTTGCAAGGGTAAGGGCCTTTTGGTTGAAAAACCTTAAGATCTATTTAAATGCTGTTTCAATAATTATGCTCATGAATAAGTTGACAATTTTATTTAATAAAAAATCATTTATTTTTTTCAAAACCCCATTAAATGGGAAAGCATGCCAACCGCCTTTATAGGAAGTCTGGCTATTCAGACCAGAAGGTTATGACTCTAGTACTGTCTAAGAGAAAATAAACAGACTCCTGAGTGTGGACATTAAAGTGACACCAAACATCATTACAGAAGAAAGTCAAATTTCAGTTTAGCGATCAAGGTTCTTTACAAATCTGCCTACAACCTGTCTAGCCCTAATATTCTGCTAAAAGTACTTGCTATTCCAGACAAACTCGATTATTTATTGGTTCCCCAAATACACTCTATGTTTTCCTTTGTGTGTGCTGTTCTCTATACGGATGTCTCCACTGGTTGGGCTCAAATGATTCCTATTCCTTCCCTGGTTCCTCCCCCTTCCCAATCAACCATATGTAATCGACTGAAAGGGATCGACTGATCTCCCTATCTTCCTCTCTCTCTCTCTCTGTCTCTTTTTATCTGTCTCTGTCTCTTTTTATCTGTCTCTGT
>NW_020953959.1:605271-659102 GCF_900497805.2 Vombatus ursinus
TCTCTGTCTCTTTTTATCTGTCTCTGTCTCTTTTTATCTGTCTCTGTCTCTTTCTCTCTCTCCTCTAAATTCCCATTACCTTACCACACCCTACAATGTCCCTTACCACACTCTACAGTGTGATAATTATTTATATTTACATAACAGGACTGAAACTACTGAACAACAACAACAAAGTTATTTTTCCTACTAGATTCTATGTTCTTCGAGGGCAGGGTCTATTCTGTGTTCATCCTGGTATACTTCACACAGGCACAGAACCTTCATTAAATACCCCTCTGCTTTCACACATGATACACATTGAACTGTACTGGACAAAAAGTTGTATTTTATTTTTCAAACCAATAGGCATCTTTTAGTGTTCTGCACAGTCATAAACAAAACTAGGTCTTGTAACGATAGCATCCTAAACGATACAATAGTGATACAAAAGAGTTACAACGTGTTTACTCTTTACTCAGGTCAGTCACTCACTGAAGCCCAGTAATTCTCTCAGGATCTTCTACTTAAGGCACGGAGTTACGGACATCCTCGTGTTAATGGATGTCCTGGGGTGACAGAGTTACTCTTGCAGCAGCAGACACTAGGCACTGAGTCTTTACAACATTTGGAACAACGCTAAGTGTGGTCCCTCCCCAGAGATGGCAGTTTGGGGCTTTTTAACCAAAAGGACCATACCTGACTCCAGCCCCAGATTCTTGGCTGAGGCTCTGAGTACTGCAGCATGTCGATGGCAGTGTTTTTAATGATGACTGGATTCAGAATCCTAAACTGTTTTGATTGGAGTGGTATTTTCTCAACGACACGCTTCCAAAAGAACAGGCGTACCCAAAATGGCTGAAGAGGGGAAGTAATTTTTCATAATATTAATAATAGTGATTCATGTTTATGTAAGAGGCAGTACATAGAATACTGGCCTTGGAGACGGGAAGACCCAAGGTCAAGCACCACTTCTGACATCTCCTGGCTGTCTGACTCTGGACAAGTTCTCAGCATGCTAGGTCACTGAGACTAAAGTTACAGAGAAGGTGGCCACCTACATGGGTGGCTGTTTCCTCATTCAAGAACACGTTAAAATCCCAAGTTGGAACTTATCCCCTATTTATAAGAGCAGATTGTTGTCATATGGGCATCATTTGAAGGAACAGGGAGTACTTAACCTGAAAAAGCCACTTGAGGGTTGAGGGTGGGGGAGGGAGAACACGAGGGGTTTTCAAGTATTTGAGGGTTGTTACATGGGAGAAAGAGTAAGCTCATTCTTGGCCTGAGAATGGAACTAAATGGGTGGAATTTGTACTCCAATAGATATAGGTGTGATAAAAGGAAAAACTTCTAACAATCAGAGATACCCAAAATGGGATCCCTCCAGAGATAGTGCCCTCACTCAAGGTCTTCAAGGTAACACGAATGATCACTCAGTGGAGTTAGTAAGGCACTTGCAATCAGGTATGGATTTAGATTAGATAGCACTGAGGATCCCTTCCAACTTTGAGATGTTGTACCAAGCCACTTCATACATTGCTCAAAACAAAGAGCGTTTCTCAAACCTGTGAGGCTGGTACCTTCAAGTATTATTACCTCCAAATTTATAGATGAGGAAATTAAGATTCAGGGTGACTTGAGCACAGAATGAGTTAGCATCACACCTGGTATTAAACTTTGGTCTTCTCACTCCAGGCTCCATGCTTCTTTCCATTTACCTACAGTGTTACAATGCAACTCAAACCTTTATTGTTCGAACTTTATTGTTCTCATGATCTCTGCCTAGTTTGTCAAGAGGGGTAATGTGTATAGAATAGATAGCCCTCCAAATGGTCACTGGCAATTTAGGTCAGCAAATAGCATACAATATGCTTTTCTTTTTTACCACTGCTGCCAACTTTGGAAGAAGGGAGACCATTTTTTTTCTCCCTCCCTCCCTCCCTTTCTGAGTCTACTCAAGGTTTTTTAGAATGGTATAGACTGAGGAATATATAATTCTGATTTCTAATTTAAAACCTTCTTCAATGCCTCCTAATTGCCCTATAGAAAAAGATGGCAATTTTGAAGAACTTTATAATGCTAAGCTTTGAAGATCGAAGTACCCCACGGGTATATAAAAATCTGGTATGATTTGAAAGGTTAAATAGTAGATATATTTAAAAAA
Organism: Vombatus ursinus; assembly: GCF_900497805.2. Lineage (NCBI taxonomy): Eukaryota > Metazoa > Chordata > Mammalia > Diprotodontia > Vombatidae > Vombatus > Vombatus ursinus. The sequence continues at coordinate 607,418 of NW_020953959.1, forward strand.
TTATATATAAAATGCTCCATCTTCATATGGCTAACACTTATGTATATCTACAAATATCCAAAAATACATTTGTTGTTATTCAGTCACGTCTGACTCTTCATGATCCCATTTGGGGTTTTCTTGGCAGAGATATTGCAGTGGTTTATAAATTCCCTCTCCAACTCATTTTACAGATGAGGAAACTGAGGCAGAGTTAAGTGACTTGCCCAGGGTCACCCAGCTGGCAAGTGTCTGAGGCCAGAATTGGACTCGTCTTCCTGACTCCATGCCTAGCACTCACCTTGCTGCTCATAAAAATATATAGACATACCAAAAAAAAAAAAACCCCCAACACATATAGACATACATAAATACCCCTGAAAGCAGTTACTCTTTCACAAATAATATTATGACTTGGGTCACATATATGAGGTGTGACAATAAAATAGTGCATTTTTTATGTAAAAAACCCCAACAACTCTAAATGATGCTAAGCTTTGCTCAAAATATTTTTGGAAGTTCTCTTTTGGAACTGTCTTTATAACTTGTATTATATCCTTTTAAATATACTCAATGGTGGTGTATTTTTATGCTTCAAGGGTGGACTCAATTTTTGAGAGTGGCCAAAAGTCATTTCAAACGAATTCTGATAAATGATAGATGATGAAACTGGGAATTGTCATTTGTTCATATTACTAATGTAGTGATGAGGCTGATTTTTTTCCCCCCATTTGGCTCAATCAAGGTTCTGAAGGCAATTGATAAAGAAATATCCCCAAAAATGAGTTCTACAACCTCTTCATCTTCAGGATCAGGGTACAGCCTCCCCAAGGGGACCACTCTGAAGGATAATTCATGTGAATTAACAAGGTCTGCTTTGTTTTTTAATCAGTCCTCTGCTGCTTCAGACTGAGGCGATCGTGAATAAATTTCCTTATGTGTAACATGAAGCAGGTGAACTGGATGGCTCTTAAGGTCTCTCTTCTGGCACTAAATCTCAAACCTTGTTTTAATCAAAGCACATATTCTGTAGATGAATTTTCATTCCTTACCACTGTTTCATTTTTTATCATTGCTTCAAGCCAGTTGAAGTCAACACTCTTAAATAAAACCGCAACAAACAAATCATTAGAATAATACTCGAGGTCAGACAATGGAGCTCCTTCTGGATAAGTCATCCTTATCGTAGTTTTATTCCCAACGTGATCTGTATATCCCTGAACTGGTGCACTGTTTAACCTATTTTTTTTTTAAAAAAGGAAAATAAATGTTAAAATAAATACAACTTTATCAAACTAATTACCTGTCGTTGACCTTCATGTTATTCAAACAAGGTGTGCCACACAGTTAAAGTCATAAAGGCACATTTAGTAGTCTTTTTCACATCATACACAAATCTAAAGTGACCATTTAACTCCACTGAATCATTTTCTTTATTTTTGTTTTTTTGTAATTATGATCAACAACAAAAATCTAATAGTGGGATGGTATACTTTCCACACTTCTCAGTCAGCTAAAGATGTGGGTGGTTAGAGAAAATCTTTACAGAAGCCTGGACTGTTTCTCATGTTTTCACAAATGACACATGACATATACATAGACCATCCTCAAAAATTTTATTTATACAAAAAAGGAGGCATGTAGGTCAGTAGTTGTTAATGTTGGCTTGATCACCACTTCTTTTTGGTAATAATGAAAGAAAGAACGAAAAGAAAGGAAAGAAAGAAAGAGAAAGGAAAGAGAAAGAAAAGCAAAGGAAGGAAGGAAGGAAAAGAAGGAAGAAGAAATACACACAAAAGTGTCTTTACATATATATATATATATATGCATGTACGTATATACTGTGTTATTTTTAACCTCTTTTTCACAGGTTCTACTTCCCAATCCTGTAAATCAACATTGTGGTTTTCTAATTTCACCTCTCAAATAAAGTCTAAAAATGGATACCATCCTGTTGTCTTATATTTATTGTTTCTGCATTCCTGTTTATTCATTTCAATATCACACACACCTTGAAAATATCACTCTACTATTTACCATCTATAGTCTTATTCTTTTGAAATATTTTAGTCTTTGAAATATCCCGAAAGTCAATCCCTGATTATCTTTAAAATTGTGTTGTCTGCTGCAGGGATTTCTTCTGTTTGTGTATATTTTGGTCATCCTTCCTACAATCTCTTTAAATGCCTTTTTAACTTCCTTACCAAGCACCTTCCTTGCCCGGGCACTTAGGCAGTGAAGTCAAGATGATGAGAAGGGGTGGCTAAAGAAATGCTGGCAAATCTGTTCCATTTTGCATCTATCTGTTACCCTACTTGTCTGAGCAGTCCTCAGTCTTTGCGGGATTCTTCACTGACCTGCCATTGTCTAAGTGTGAATGTCCCTCAACCTCCGCCCTGGGCCCTTTTCTCTATCCGATCTTTCTCTTGATAATCTCAGCCATTTCTGCAGGTTTATGATATTCCTATTCCACATTTGGATAGTCAACCCTAATCCTTCTTCTCGATTCTAGTCCCACGATGGATCATAGACTTCTAGGCTCATGGATTCATAGATCTTCATCCTCATATCCACATAGGTTCATAAACCTGGAAGGGACCTAATATCATCTATTTCAATTTCCTGCTGGTCACTTTCACCCAGACGTTCCACCTGCAGCTCAAACTCCAAATGTCCCAGAACAGACACATCATGTGCCCCCTTCTTCAAACTTTCCTATTTCTGTTAAAGGCATCACTTATCTCCCAAACAGGTTTATAACCTCGAAGCCATTCTTAACCTTTCACTTTTCCCTTATTACCACAGCTAATCACTTGTTCACTCCTGTCAAGTCTATCCCCACAATATCTGTCAAATCACTCATCTTTTTTCTAACGACATATCCACAACTCTAGTTCTTGGCTCCCATGACCTCTCTCTCCCCTAGGCTATTGTAATAGTCTCTTAGTCTCCTGGCTTCCAGCTGATCCTTTTTTCCCAACCATTCTCCACAAAGCTGCTATGATAATCCTAAGGCACATATCTAACCATGTCACTCCCCTGCTTTGCTTTCCCCAAATTTGGCTTTAGGGTAAATACAAATTCCTTAACTATGCACTTAAGGACCTCTACAATTTGGCTCTCACCTTATTTCCCATTACTCCCCCTCATGAACTTGAACTTTTAACCAAAGTTATTCTTCATACTCAACATTCCATTCCATTCCTTTGTGTATTTGCACAAACTGCACCCCACAAGCATAGAATGCATTCCTTTCTCACATCTTTCTTGGAAACCTGATCTTCCTTCAAGGCCTAATTTGGGGGCTCGTTCCTCCATGAAGCCTTTCCTGATCCCTCCAATTGCTGGTCTTCTCAAATTGTCTTATACTGATTTGTTTTAATGTTGCCTTCTCACAGAAGATTGGATTATTATACTTCTTTTTCCTTTTCATCTCCAGCTGTGGCTCCTTGCACATAAATCAGGACTCTGTTGAATAGTACTGAATCTCTACATGTTTTGGGGACGCCTTGGTTTTGTTAAGTTTTAATGTCAAGTTTTCTGTAGGCTCATTTTCCCACATACTGACTTTTACTGTTTTATAAGGCAATACTGCTCACAATCTTCTGCCATCCTCCAGAATATTTTGAAAAAGAGCTTGTATCCTAAATCAGTGCTGCCTGTATTTGCTAGATAGTCTTACTTGGCTGAGCCAGTTTCTGGGTTCCTTTGATCTCCATGCTGTGGCATCTGTTTTATGTAAGTTAAACTTATCTCAGAAATGGTGATAATCAGAGTCGATGACTTTACTTTTTTCCACGTTCCATTTTTTTCAGTGTTAAGTTTGTTTAAGTAAGTTGGACTGGAATTATGGAAACTACACAAAAGATTTTCTTCTAATTTTTTAATTTGGTTTTATTTTGACTTCGCTTAACCAATGGATGACCATAAAGACAGCTAACTTGGGACTGAGTCCCATATTGGTAGTCATTTCCTGTCTGTAAAGATAGTTTCGTTTGTGTGTGAAGTTGTTTGCCATGTTTACCACATCTAGTGTGTTCTTTTTGAAGAAGGTATTTGTGATATAGAGTGCACTCTACTGTGGGAAAAGCCTCTGTGATCCCAGGAAAGTCGCTTAAACTCTCTGGGCTTCATTTTCCTCATCTGAAAAAAAAATGAAGATTGGACTGCATGACCTCTAACTCCCCTTCCAGCTCAAAAATCTATGAAACTATGAAACAAATACTTGGGTTCTTTAATTTTGTTTCTTAAATAATATTTCCCAAAAGAAGTTTTTACTTTCCACTTTTCTGAATGAATGAAATGAATGAAAAAGCATTTATTAAATGTTTACTACATGCCATGCTTTGGGTTAAGCATTGAGGATACAAATTCAAAAGTAAAGACAGTTCCTGTCTCAAGGAGTTGACATTCTAATAAGAGAGGGAGGAAGAGAAGGAAGGAAAGAAGGAAGGAAGAAAGGGAAAGAGGGAGGAAGGAAGGAAGGAAAGAAGGAAGGAAGGGAGGGAGGGAGGAAGGAAAGAAGGAAGAAAGCAAGGAAGGAAGAGAGAGGGAAAAAGGAATTATTTATTTATGTGCCAGACACTGTGCCAAGTGCTTCACAAATATCTTATTCAATGAGGACAGCCCATATAAGGAATGGTAACTAAAGAATGTTATTTGGATTAGGGAAGTTACAGAGGTGGTGAGTGGAGCCATAGGAGAACAGAATGTCCCACACACCCTGAGAACAATGACTGCTGATTTGATTGTTATACCAGAACTGGAAAGCAAGGGTGAAGAGTGCGGGAGCTTTGGAGGGGGTATGTGCATAGTAACATGCTGGAGCTGAGCCTAAGTGTAGTGGGCAACTGAAGTAACCACTACGGAGGACATCCTGCTCATCTCCTGTTCTGGGGATGAAGGGCTCATGTCTTTTGGGGCTGGGTTTCTGGGCTGGGTGGCATGGTGGCTGACAAGAAGATGGTCAGGGAGTAAAGTCACTGAGTATTAAGGAACATGGTAATTTGGTTTAGAGGCCTTTGTGAAGTTTTTGAGAAAAATTTTCTCTTTCTCTATCCTCTGTAACATGCATTAAATATGATCATCTTCACCATGGCCTTTTTGCTTAAGCTCCATCACAGACACAAGGTCAAATGGCCAAAGGAGTCATGAAACGCTTTCTTGTTTCTTTGGAGAGAATGGAGAATCCAAATTCACCCACTCCTCACACCAGCCCATTCGAGGGAAAACCTGTGAATGGTCAGTCCTTCTCTTTCTCAGTCTTCATCCTTCTTGACCTCTTGGCAGCCTCTCCTACGATCAATCACCCTTTTCTCCTTCATGTTGTTTCCTCTCTAGGTTTTCACGACCCCATTCTCTCTAGGTACTCTTCCTACATGCTGGACCATTTCTCAGTCCCTTCTGTTGGATCTTTGTCCAGGTCATGCCCATTAACTGTGGATATCTCCCAAGGCCCAGTGCTGAGCCTTCTTCCTTTCTCCCCACATACTATTTTCCCTGGTGATCTCATCAGCTCCCTGGAATTCAATGATCATTTTGTGCTGATCATTCTCAGATCTACTCATCCACTAACCAACCACAACCGGATATCCTGGAGCCATCTTAAACTCAGCATGTCCAAAACCGAATTCATTATCTTTCCTCCCCTCTTCCTAACTCTCCTATTACTGTCAAGGGCGCCATTATCCTCCCACTTACTCAGGCTTGAAACCTGGGTGGCATCCTCAATTCCTCACTCCCTCTCTCACCCTCATATCCAACCCATTGCAAAGTCCTATGTATTCTACCTTCATTACAATATATATATATATACACACACACACACATACGTATGTGTGTGTATATACGTATATGTATCTGTATCTTCATCTTCATTACACTTCTCTGACATTGCCACCATACTAGTACAAGTCCTCATTACCTCTCATCAAGACTGCTGCAACAGCCTCTGATTGGTCTCCCTAAGTTGTCTGTTCCAACTCAAGGCCACCCATGAGTCTTTATGAGTGGAGACTAAGCTATCAAATTGATCTTCCTAAAGGATGGGTCTGACTGTGTCACCCCTCTATTCAATCAACTCCAGTAGCTCTCTATCACCTCCAGGATCAAATACCCTCTTTGGTATTCAAAGCCCTTCATAACCTGGCCTCTTCCTACATTTCCAGTCTTCTTATATGTTACTCTCCAGATGTGCTCTGTTACCAAGTGACACTGGTCTTCTTTGCTGTTCCTTTCCTAAGATGCTCCATCCTCCAACCTGGGGCATTTTCAATGGTGCTCTCATGCCTGAAATTCTTTCCCTCTTCATCTCCATCTCCTGGCTTCCTTCAAGTCCCACTTACACTCTCACCTTCTACAAAAAGCCTTTCCTGATCCCCCCCAATTCTAGCATCTTCCCTTTGTTAATTATCTCCAACTCATTCTGTATATTTATTTGTAAATGGAATGTGGTCTCCCCCATTAGATGGGAAGCTTCTTTTGTCTTTCTTTCCATCCCCAGTGCTTAGCACTGTGCCTGGCAAACAGTTGGTGCTTAGTAAATGATTGTTGACTTTTTTAAGCTTCATGTTCACATTGGTGGTGAGCATGTCAAAACCGTAGTGGTTCCATTTTTTCAGGACCACATCAACATTAACTAATTCTTAGCCCCTTCTGCCCCCTTTCCTACCACCATTCCCCTGTCAAAGCGGAAGTGGGTATCAAAGGATAGAGGCTGATCATATCTGTTTCATGGGTCATCATGATCAGAAAATGTATTATTCAGGGGCCAATCTGCTGGTGAGGAGCTTTTCTACACTTCACTAGACCAGTCCTGAGGAAGCAGACATAGTCTACTGCTAGGGCTGAATTCACATCTTTCACAGCTCCACTTAGAACCTTCAGAACCTAAGGCTCCCCTCCACGGTGGCCCCAAGAGGAAGCGGAGAGGCTGTGCTGCCTGATTCATCTTTTTAAGGCAACAGATTCAGTGGAAGAACTACTTACAACGAGCCCCACCTCCTTGGCTTGGCTTTCAGGAGTGGCCACGACTTGGTTCCATTCTTATTTTCTATGAGTCCCTAATAAGAGCCTCCCCTGCTGCTTTTCTCACATTTCTGTCATTCTTCCTACTTGTATTTATTCGTATCTGGTTTTGCCATGTATCTCATTACCTAATGTCTTCAGTTATTTCATGTGTGTTGCCTTTGTCTCAATGTGTCCCACACGGCATTCAGTACAGTCCTCAGCACACAGCGAAGACTCGTGAAGGACTCAGAAACCAAATCCTCTAAGAAACAGACTCAACTCTAACAGCAGACTGTCACATACCTTATCACGATATCAAACTGATTGAATATGTGCCCCAGTCCAAGTCCATTCAGTATTCCACCATTGCCCATGACAACACAATGTTTACAACGTTTCGATTTCAAGTTTTCGGGCAAATCGTACTCAGGCAAAAGTTTTAAAAGGTTTTGCAGTTTATTGGAGAACTTGCGAAATCCAAATGGAGGATCATATTTATATATATCTTCATTCATTTCCATATTTTCTTTCACAAAAGGGGATGAGTCTGTGCCATATTTCTCAGCAAATAATCGTTCCATCTCCTTTTTCACAAAATGGGGTCGACATTCCCCTTGCAATACTTGGTGAGCATATTTCTGTGCTCTCTAAAATAGGGAAAAAGCAAAATTCGATCGGAGGATGTTTTAGATATTATAAGCATTCAGTTATAGATACCAAGTGTCTTTAAGACTGACCCATCTTCTATGTGATTCTTTTCATTTAATGAACATAATATATATGTGTGTGTGTATATATATATATATTTTCTCAAGCTAAGAGGGTTTATGTATAAGGAAAAAACTTGGGCGGTTTGGAGTTATAAGCAGACTAAATTATCAAGCAGTGTTTATTTCTTGAGTACCCACTAATAAATCAATGGTCTTATGTCAGTTACCATGAATGACAAATTAAGCAAGTACAATCCAACCTTGTTAATAATTTTATAAGTTCCTCTAAAATAAATGGAGATTTTTAAAAAAAAATCTATGTTTAGGTGTTAAAGACTTTACTTTTCAGGTTTGCTGTTTAGTGGTATAATATCCCATAGTAGGAGTGGGGAACCTGCCATGCAAGTTTCCTATTTTTAGGTCATGTCTTAAATTCAGTCAGGCTGGTAAAAACAAAAACAAAAACAAAAAAAATAAAAACAAAACACAAAAACGCCCAATCATCACCAATACACTTGGGACCCGTGTGTTGACAACCTTGGCATAGTTCTCAAAGGAACAAAATTTCACGTATAAAACATCAAAAGGTACATACGTATTCATGACTGTGTCAGCAAGGTAGATAAGAAATTCACCTGGTTATGCAACTTAACAGCTTCATGACTTCTGTACACAAAGGCTTACTCCCAATAAATAAGAAACACAGGCTTTGCACATAACTGGGTTCACATCCAATTTCCCTCGCCTTCGGGTGCCACTGCAATCTACCTTCGCACCCTTTAAGATTGAGAGGTACATGTACCTGTGGCCAGAACTTCGTTGGGCGGCACCACTCAAAGTGGTACAGTCTAGGTCTGTGAAAAGGCCAGAGATAAGGACAAACTGTACAAGCAGGAACAGACCCATTACCAAATTATCTGTAGCTGGAGGGAAAAGGCAAGAGGTGTGTCTGTATGTGGGAAGGACACGGCAGCAGCGAATGAGGCAGATCTAAAACAAAGGGCAAAGTGGACTCCGTGAAGCCAAGGAAGAACCAGCAACAGCTGGACTCCAGCTCGATCAAGGCCAGGGGTCCGAGGCTGACCCAATGGTCCCCCACCCTTTGTTACCAGCTGAGGGTCCTGGAGAGTGTTGGGCCTCGGGTAGACACAACTTTGCTTCCCCTCAGATCCTTCTTTCTCATGAGTCACAGGTGGCTGAATAGAAAGTGGCTGCCAGCACAGGAATGGTCAATACTTAATAAGTGGTTTTTGAGGGACTTACAATAAGGAAAATAAATCCATAATGCTCTGCATATGATACATATCAGAGGTAGCTAGGTGGCTCGGTGGATAGAGCACCATGTCTGGAGTTGGGAAGACCCGAGTTCAAATCCAGCCTCAGACACTCACTAGCTGGGTGACTGTGCAAGTCACTTAACTTTTGTTTGCCTCAATTTCCTCATGTGTAAAATGGTTGTTGTGAGGATTAGAGATAATATTTCTGAAGTGCTTAGCACAGTGCCTAGTATGTAGTAAGCACTAAATAAATGCTTATTCCCTTCTCCAGATAGAGGCAAGAAACAGAAAACCTGGATTCTAGTCCCAGGTTCGCCACGAGCTAGCTGAGTCATCTTGGTAAATAATCTCTCTATAATTTACTTTCCTCAGCTGTAAAAGAGGAGTGAGCTATGAAAAAAGATGACTTACCTAGCATTGTTTTTCATGCTCCAAAGCAGTGGAGATTTTTTTTTTTCCTTCCCATCAGCCCACATTAATTTACTTGAAATTCTTCTTGCTTTATCTGTAAACAAGGCCACACTTGCATTTTGCCCAGAATCAGATATGGGGAAACACTCCCCTGTCCTGTTGCAGCAAGAATTTACTGGAATGCGAAACAACATGCAAAATTCAAGTGACCCTGGGGCCATGGTGATAGTAGGACAAATAATTTTCCTTTGTCCCTGTTCACATTGATGTGATTCTCCAACTATCCAAAAACACAGAGATGAGAATCTGTAACTTAATAGAACTGTTGTTTCTGCTCAGTTATGTCTGGCTTCTCATGATCTCATCTGGGGTTTTCTTGGCAGAAATACTGGAGTGGTTTGCCATTTCTCTCTCCAGTTCACTTTACAGATGAGGAAACTGAGGCAAAAAGAGTTAAGTGACTTGCCCAGAGTCACACAGCTAGTAAGTGTCTGAGGCCAGATTTGAACTCAGGAAGATAAGTCTTCCTGACTCCAGGCCCAGTGCTCTAAGCACTATGGCGTCACCTAGCTGCCACCTCAACAGAGGCACTCAGTGCTTAATAAAGCATCCTGAAGGAGCTGAGAAGCACCTTGCCTTAAAAGGAAAAAAGAATAAGAACGCATCAAATTGACAAGAAGAGCCCAACTGGCACGCTCTGGACTTACTAATACATACCTGCACAGCTACTAACAGAATTAGAAAATTGCAAAGTAACTTAAAGATTATTGACTTCAACCTGAAAGACGAATCCCCTCCATACCTAAACAGTATGGAGGACGCCTGCACACCACTGCTACCAGACACAACCTATTTCTTACTTGGAAACTCCCAGTCCTTACAGTCTTGCACAATTTGCAACGTTAGGGTTAAAAACAGAAGAGATAACCTGGTTTTCTTCCAAATATTTTTCAGAGCAATGTTCCCCACCCCTAGACCAGACCACACAAGAAGACGGATTTCTGACACGCAGTGATCTTTATTTTTTTTAATTAATTTATTTTTAGTTTTCAACATTCACTTCCATAAAAATTATGAGTTTTGAATTTTCTCTCTCTCCCTCTCCTTCCCCCTCCCCAAGAGGCTGTGCAATCTGATATAGGCTCTACATATACATTCCTACTAAATATATTTTCACATTAGTCGTGTTATAAGGAAGAATTAGAATCAATAGGAGGAACCACAAGAAAGAGGAAACTAAACAAAATAGAAGAAAAAGAAGAGTAAATAGTATGCTTCAATCTGCATTCAAACTGCATAGTTCTTTCTCTGGATGTGGATAGCATTCTCCATCATGAGACTTTTGGAACTGTCTTAGATCCTTGCATGGCTGAGAAGGGTTAAGTCTATCAATATTAGTCATCGCACAACATGGCTGTTACTGTGTACAATGCTCTCCTGGTTCTGCTCATTTCACTCAGCATCAGTCCATACATGTCTTTCCAGGTTTTCTGAAGTCCATGCAATGATCTTTCTTGAGATTGCCACTCACAACAACACACACACAGGAAAGGCTTAACTGACTTAGTGAGAGAACTTCCCACTACAAGCCACGTGCCTTTGGCACAAATGCTCCTTAAGAGACCACATCTCAGAGAGGGCCCCATGGGAAGACGGGGAGTCAAATCATAGCCTGGCCATTACCTTGCTGTTTGGGCAAGTCACTTAACCCCTGTGATTTCCTCATTTGTAAAACGAAAGGGATAGATTTGATCTTTAAGGTTCCTTCCAGCTTTAAATCCTATGACCTTAGGCATACTACTTAGGATTTCTCAAAGAAGAAAAAAAATTTCAGAGAGGATAAAGATAGCCATTAAGAAAAACTAATTAAAGTGCTACATTGCTATGTTAAGAGGTAGGGATTTTTTCATTTGTTAAGTTATTAACTAGCAAATCCCTGTGTCTCTGGAACGGAAAGTAGGCTGTAATCAAATAAAACTCACAGTTATTTTGCCACATGTTTAGTGGTAAGCATGATAGCAATTGTGCTACATCTGAGCTGTCAAGCTCATGGCCCAGGCCACATACCACGGCAAAACGGAACCCGATAAAAACGTAATTGAGAAATGTATAACAAAATAAGTAAAAATACAATACAATGTAGACAAAGTTAATTTGTGGCTTTCTAAGTCAATATGTGGCCTGCCAGGGATCTGTTTCTCTTTGAGTTTGGTAACTCAGAATAAACAGTAAGGAGAATTCGTCTTGTGAACGTGATTTTTATACAACCAAATGGAGATTTTGCAGTTTTAAGAAAATCTTTGTTAGTGGTCCAGAATCTATAAATAGTGTCAACGAATCTTTAATCCTCATCGAGTGTGGGCAGTGGCATTCATATTCATCAAAAGACAAAGGTCCTCGATCCAATGAAAATAATGATGACACAAAGGGCAAGAAGAGGCGGTGATATCATGGTTTAAAATTGTCACAGTGCTTTGTGTTCAGACGGTGTCTGGCACCCGGGAGGAGCCAGAGTTGGGAAGACCTGGCTTTAAACTTGTCTCAGACGTCTGCTATCTGTGTGTCCCTCTCCAGAAGTCACTTAACTGCTTCCCTGTCAAAGGACGGAGTCTGGAGGGGACGGTCCCTTTCGTTTGAGCTGCATTTCAGCCCTGGGAGGCAGGAACGGGGACTAGCCTGTGATTTTTTTGGCCTAGCAAGGCAGCACCTTCCCTGAATCTTAGAGAAGTCCTTATTTTGCAGGTAAGTAAACTCAAGCTCAGAGAGGCTAAAGAAAGACCCCATGGTCACAAAGCTAGTAAATGCCAGAGACATGATTTAAACTCATTCTGAGTGCAGCATTCTGCCTACTACTGGAACTTCCCATGTTACCTCCTGCATTCTGTCTTCCTCTCCTCCTAAAACAGCTTTCTGAAGTCTTCCCTGGTCTTCCCTCTTTCTGGCCCCATCCTCTGCTTCTCTCTCTTTCCATACTCACTCCAGAATCCAGTCCAGTCATCCCTATGCCCTTCCCACAAGGCCCAGTCCTGAAAAGTCCTGGGTCCTGGAGGCTTAAGGCATAAAAGCACTGGGGTGACTGACTTTGGACAGATGAACAGGGGAGTGACAGACAGACAAGAAAAAAGGAGAAGTAGAGTTCGAAAGTGAGATCTGGGACAAGTAGGCCCATATATAAGCGCTGGAAGGATAAAGCTCTTTTCCCAGAGTCCCATATAGTGGTGGAGAAGGACTACAGGACATCCAGAAAATCAATTCTGGATCCTTGGAACACTAGCCTATGCCCAGGCATGATGTGTGCCAGGCCCAAGAGTCAGCTCATTCGTATCAAAATGCAAGTAATGGCTCTCAGGAAAGACAAAGCTGGAAAGTAACAAAGGGCTCACCTTTAAACACTCTTGGGAGGCAGGAGATGTGAATAACATCCCCTTTTACAAGAAGGGGCTAAGACTCAGAGGGATGAAGTTTTTCACCCCCCGGGCCTTCAAGTCAGCACAAGACTCCATGTCTCGTGGCTGTGAGCCCAACGCCAAGTGGTCCTTCCTTTTCATTCTGAATGCCTGACGTCAGCTCAGGTATGGGGGAGGGAGGAGGGTGCTGAGTGGGGGGAAGAGACACATGAGGGCTCCAAAGGGCCAAGGACCTTCACCTTCTTCTCTCCCTAACCTGGCACCCGGACAACCCCAGGCTGCCAACATAGTGCGCATGCTCCTGGAGTCCAAGGCTGCAGAAATGAGTCCCAAACTGATGCTGCAGGAGTCAGGTTTTCACTAGATTTCCCTCTGCCTCAACTAGGGCAGAACCCAAAGGCAAATTAAGCTTCCCTTCTAGGGTATTCTAGTAGGATAAGCAGGACAAAGCGCTAAGACCCAGATAGAGTCACATCTCTAACCAAGCCGCCCAGACACCTTTTCTCAGAGTCCAGCTTTTCTTTGAGGCGCTGTGGTCCCCACCTGCCTCCTATTCCTCAGTGCCCCAGCCTGAATTCCTGAGCCTTGGGAACACAATGGCAGCCAGATCCAGACTTAACGGCACTCTGTACCAGATAGGCCCTCTCAACACTCCCTCAGTCTCCAAGGCAATATACCTGAAGGTCGAACCAATCTGACAAAGGAAAGGGCACCTTTTCTGCTCTTCTCTCTTAGGATAAGTCTTCTCTCCCTCCTCTCTCTGCTGTCTCTCCCTTCTGTCTCTGTCTCTGTCTCTCTCTCACACACACACACACACACACACACACACACACACACACACACACTCCCTCAGGGAGAAGAGGCATTCACTATACCAATGGAGGAAAAGAATGCAGAAAGAAAATATTGAAAACCAAGCATCTACTTGAAATTTTGCCTAGGGTTGGGTGTTTTTAACCTGGGGTCCACAGACCCCCAAGGAGTCTGTGAACATGGATGGGAAAAATTACATGGGAAAAAATTACATCTTTATTTAATTAAAATTGGTTTCCTTAGTAATATGTTGCATTTTGTTTTATGCATTTAAAAATGTGATTCTGAGAAGAGGTCTGCAGGCTCCACCAGATTATCAAAGGAGTCCATGACACAAACAAGGTTAAGAATCTCCACCTTACTGATACTCTAAGCAAACTAGGAGAGAAAGGAATAGTTCACCTGTCAGATCCATGGAGAAGGAAGAATTTATGACCAAACAAGAGATAGAGAACATTCTGCAACGCAAAATGGATTATTTTGATTATATTAAGTTGAAAAGTTTTTTCACAAACAAAACTAATGTAACCAAGATTAGAAGGGAAGCAGAGATCTGGGAAAGAATTTTTACAGCCAGTGTCTCTGATAAAGGTCTCATTTCTAAAATATATAGAGAACTGAGTCAAATTTATAAGAGTACAAGTCAGGTGCAGCTAGGTGGCACAGTGAATAGAACATCGGCCCTGCACTCAGGAGGACCTGAGCTCAAATTCAACCTCAGATACATAACACTTACTAGCTGTGTGATCCTGGGCAAGTCACTTAACCCCAATGCCTAGCCAAAAAAAAAAAAGTGGGAAAAAAAGAGTACAAGTCATTCCTCAATTGATAAACTGGTCAAAAGACATGAACAGGCAGTTTCCAGAGGAAGAAATTAAAACTATCTAAAGTCACATGAAAAAATGTTCTAAATCAGTATTGATTAGAGAAATGCAAATCAAAACAACTGTGAGGTACCACATCACACCTATCAGATTGGCTAACATACCAAAACAGGAAAATGATAAATGTTGGAGAAGACATGGGAAAATTGGAACACTAATGTATTGCTGGTGGAGTTGTGAATTGATTCAACCATTCTAAAGAGCAATTTGGAACTATGCCCAAAGGGATATAAAAATGTGCATACCTTTTGACCCAGCAAGAGCACTTATAGGTCTGTATTCCAAAGTGATCATAAAAATAGGGAAAGGACCCACATGTACAAAAATATTTATAGGAGCTCTTTCTGTGGTGGCAAAGAATTGGACATTTAGGATGCTCATCAATTGGGGAATGGCTGAACAAGTTGTAGTATATCAATGTAATGGAATACTATTGTGCTATAAGAAATAATGAGCAGGCAGACTTCAGAAAAACCTGGAAAGACTTGTATGGACTGATGCTGAGTGAAGTGAGCAGAACCAGGGGAATGTTGTACACAGTAACAGCCATGTTGTGCAATAACTAACTTTGACAGACTTAGCTCTTCTCAGCAATGCGAGGATCTAAGACATCTCCGAAAGACTCATGATGGAAAATGCTATCCACATCCAAAGAAAGAACTATGGAGTTTGAATGCAGATCAAAGCATACTATTTGCTTTCGGTTTTTTTTGTTGTTTTGGTTTTTTCTTCATTCTCATGGTTCCTCCCATTGATTCTGATTCTTCTTTACATCATGACTAATATGAAAATATGCTTAATATGAATGTATATGTAGAGCCTATATCAGATTTCATGTCATCTTGGAGAGGGGGAAGGAGAGGAAGGGGGAGAAAATTTAAAACTCACAATCTTATGGAAGTGAATGTTGAAAACTAAAAATAAAAAAAAAAGAAATCTCCACCTTAGACAGATGAAAGCTGTGAGCAGAGTTGTATGAGGTAATAGGCAACTGTGCACATGCATATATCAGAGGAAATGTTGGTAACAAATAAGGTGGCTATGCACGAAACATAATTCCAGGTCAATGTGTGGCCCTAACTAACTGAAGAGAAGGTCAAGTCTCTTTTGACCACATGGCCAAAAACTTAAACTGACATTGATGTGCCCTCCCCCCCCAAATAACATTTAAATGTACTTTTATATTAGAGCTGCCCTTTCAAAGTGCTTGAACTTCTTCCCTGAGAGACAGGTGTTGGTTTTTAAGATGAGCCTAATAAGGGACCTCTTTAAACTGCAGACACAGAAAACCACAATCACCACAACAATGTGTCCTCTTCTATTAAAAAGGTGCAACCTGGGAATATCCCAAAACATCCCGTACTGGAAAGGCTCAATCTTTAGAGATTCTTACAGCATACTGATAACTTTGAGCCTTGTTTCTCTCCCAGTATCCTCCATGGCCGTTCTCCTGTCAAATGTTCCTGATGAGATCAGACACAGGGATGAGGGATGGATGACACTTCTCTGTACAATTTCTTTCCTTCTCTGTACAATTTCTCACGTTAAATTTTCCTTCTGGTACGAAGGGCTCAAACCACTGTATGTTAGCTTTTAAATACAGTAGGATACCTGGCTTTCCCCTGCACTCATTTGTTTGAGGTGTTGTGAAGATGTTAAAAATCATTTTATTTGTTCTTAACCTAAAGATGGAGAACCTTTAATGCAATGAAGAAGCCACTTTTTTGGTTTTCAGATGAGTATAACATTACCTTTTTAAAAAAAAAATCACTGGAAACCCCTCCAAATACCTGTAAAAAAATGGCTCTAAACAAAAAAAAATCACTGGATAAAACCATATAAAAATGTAACTGGGAATTGTTTAACAAAATAAATAAAAGTACAATATCACATAGAAAATGTTATTTTGTGGTTTTCTAAGTCAATAAGTGGCCTGTGGGAATCTGTTTCTTTTTGAGTTTGATACTACTGTGCCACATAATAAGTAAGCCGAGAAATTAAAAAAAAATGTTTAAACTAATCTTGGCTGCACTAATAAAGGGCTAATAATTCCTATGGAAATACAGGAAACTGTATCTCAGGTAAAGAAAAGAAGAAAAAGAAATTCTTTCATAAAGAGGAAACATAAGAGAATTCTAAGTCTGCAGAACAAAGAGTCTTGAAGAGAGGATAGGGGTTGCCAAATCGCATACCTCTGCATCGATGTCTTTTTCTCAAACTCCAACTCTAGTTCATGGCTATGTGCTACTGGGGGAGGTGGGAGTGGGAAGGGTTAACTCATACCTTCTCAGTTTCCCCAGTATTCTGGCCCACAACAACTCCATGAAAATACAGAAAAAATTATTGGCTTTAATGTGTAAAATGTCATTTAAAATTTGTCCTGAAGGATGCAATATCATCCAGCAAACACTTATTAAAGACCTAGTCTGTGCAGGGCCTGTGATAGGTACTAGGGACCATGCAAAGATAAATAAGAGACAAGCTCCATCTTCGTGGAACTTCTGGTCTAGTGGAAGTGGGGAACGCACATGTCCAAATCACTACATAAACATGTGATGTACTATGTTTTACTGTATGTGTTACTCTTCATCCCTTTTTATTGATGGAGAAGTTCAAATTCAGAGAAATTAAGCAGCTTAAGGTCAAAGACACAGCAACTGTACACTTGGGTCTTCTGACCCCAATGCCATCAGTTTTCCCACTAAACCACATTGTGTGTCCCTATGCCAAGGATCTGAACATGGGTGACAGAATACAGGAAAATTGGGAGGAACAGGGCTGGGGGAAGGACAGTATGCTCAATTTGGGATGAGTTCAGCTCCAGGTGCTGGTAGGACATGCGGGTGGGTATCAGCAGTTATAAATGCAGGTCCAGAACTGGGGAGAAAGTCGAGGTGAAGCTGGTCATGTAGATTTGGGAGTCAGCCAAGTAAAGATGAGTTACAGCCATGAGAGAAAGTGAGGCGACCAAGTGAGAAAACAGAAAGAGAAGAGAACAGGGCCAGGAACAGAATATTAGAAAACAGTAATATTAAGGGGGAAGGAAGAAGCAGAGCAAACAAATGAGACAGGATTAGGAGAAAAAGGAAGACAATCAACAAAGTAATGGTCAACAGAACCAAATGTTGCAGGGGTAGTGGTGGTGGTGAGCCACAGGAAGGGAATATGTGTTTATTAAGTACCTGCTATGTGCCAGTCGTCATGCTAAGTGCCTTACAAAGATTTTCTCATTTGATCCTTACAACAACGCTGTGATCAACGGTCACTTTTTCAAAAGTATTTTTTCAAGGAGGGTAGAGATGAGTTAATTGCTTGAAAGTGGAGAAGGGATCAAAAGAAAGGGTGGGTTTGTTGTTGTTCATTTGTTCATTTATTTTAGACCAGTAACTGAAGGAATTTACTGAATATTTGAAAAAATTCATTATAACCTTTTGGTGATGGCATGAACTGTTCATGTAGTAGTCCTTAAACATGTTTAGCTCATCCAACCTAAAGGAACCAGCTCAAGGATCTGATGGAGTGCTTCCCTAAACTAAACTGGCTATATATGTTGGTGGAACCTAGAAGCACTGGCTAGGAAGGCTGGGAAGTGTAGAATATGCTGAGGATAAATGGAGGGGGATAAGTGACACTTTAGAGCAAAAGAGACAATAACGTCTACTTTCTTACTAAACAATTCCCTTTTATAACAAACATTTAATATTTTAGAGACCGGATGCCACTAGCATTAGAATTTTCTTAAGGAAAATCAATTCACATGCATGGAACAAAGTTTCAAAAATGCAAACAAAACGAACATTTAAGAAATATCAAACCTTTACACGCTCAGGATCCACATAATGCATTCTTTTTATGTGACATTCTTCAGCACTGTTACTTAATTTGAGGATATAAAGAATCCACACTCCAAACACAAGTAGCAAACACCTGAGGGGGGAGAAATTAAATTACTTACTTGTGTACAATTTGACGGTGGTAATCCTAGCATTCTAGATAGAATGTTAGAGATAAAGCGTCCTGGAGATCATCTATTATTAGATATATTTTACAAGAACGATAAAATTGAAACATTAAGTGAAGAAATCATTCAAATCAAAGATTTAACATAACATCTCCGCTGTTTCCCCCATAAGAAGGTGACAGAACCTTGAGAACAGGCACCATCTTGCTTTTCCACTTCGTGTCCCCATGGTGCTTTGCACATGGAAGACAAGGACTTAAAAATGACTTTTTCTTTTCTTTCATTCATTCATTTAGAAGAGTGAAAATTTTTAAAATACTTCAGCTGGGAAAGCAGGGAACAATTTTTCCTCTTGACTAATCTCCACCAGTCAACTATTCGCATGTTTCCTTTCTTAAAAATGTTGTTACAGAGTACATTTTATTACAAATAGCCCCAATACAGTTTAAAACTTGCCTTACAATCTGAAGTCATTTCAAAATTCAGTTAGTACTCACAAAAGAATGATGAGAAACAATACATGTACTGATCTTTGTTTTAACATTCAGCACTGGCTACTTTAAGACAAATTAAAAGCATTTAAAAGATTCAACAAAAGCCAAATACTTAAGAAATGTTTAGTCATTCTTATCATTAGAAGAAAAAAAAACAGAGGGCAGACACATTAAAAACAAAGGTCATCTTTATTTCTAAGGAAATTGAGCTGTATTATTGTTATGAGGCATTCAGGCAGAATGCCTCTGTCTTTGATGATGATGATAATAGGAACTGGCTTAATGGCTTCTAAGTTTCCATTATGATAGACTTCCCATGATAACCTAGATAATTACTCAATTTCTTCTCTATATTCCCCATGAAAGAGCAAGAAGGGCGTGAAGAGCAAGAGCCAGAATCAGGCTATTCTGAAGATGAAATGTTAATTTGTGCTCTTATCAATGCAATGTCCTTCTTTCTTCCACATCAAACAAAACAAACAAAAAGATGAAAGAGTAAGAGAGCTATAAGAGTTTTAAAATTAATTAACTTTTATCTTCTCATAGCTTAAGGCAATTTTCTTTGTTTATACTGCACATCTCACTATTCCTAAATACAAGGTGATAATTAAAATTAGGCCTATTTAATGAAAAAGCTTTTATATTAGAGTGCTTTTCAATGAACTGACCACACTATATACATCCTGGGTCGTGAATTCTTTTCTTGTAACTCTCATCATTTTAAGGCTCTTCTTGAATCCCTTTACCATTTTCCCACATCTTTCTTATATATAGCACCATACTAAAGGATCCAATCTATAACTACCACTGTGCAATAGCTGGTAAAGTATTTCTTTCTTACCTCCACAAATTAAATCTGTATAGATTAAGTTATATCTGTGTTGTACACACATAAACATGTATAATCTAAAAAAGTTCTACCATGATGCCACGTTATAGCATGGAGGTGGCCCTGGGCTTTTCAAAGGCTTTATCAATAAAATGGAAGCTCTGGCAGGCCCTCTGAAAAGGTCCCAAGAATGACTTACATGAATCATAGATTTGGGCTGGAAGTGGTCTTGGAAGCCATTAAGTTCAATCTCCTCATCTAATCCCCTCATCTTACAGATAGGGAACCTGAGGCATAGGTGTATGAAACTTTTAAGCTTTCTATATTAGCATTCCTCAAATTTTGTTCCCTGGGTCCCTGGGTCCCTGGGTAGGGAGTTCATAAATAAATGTCAAGGCTAATTGTCTCATAAGTTGATTTAGGAGAATAGTAAAGACCACAGGGCACAAGTATCTTAAATAAGAATCTTAAATGGTAACCACGGAAGGTGGTTTTAACATCTAGTAGAGAAAGCTGACAAGATGATCTGAGTAATCCCAGAGAAAATTTGAGGAAAATTGAGGCTTTAATGCCCCCCACAGATTCTAGCGCTTTCCCTCTGTTGATTATTTCCTACTCATCCTGCATATAGCCTGGTTGTAATGAGTCATCTGCATGTTGTCTTCCCCTTAGACTGTAAGCTCCTCAAGGGCAGGAACTGTCTTCTGCCTCTCTTTGTGGTGTTCTAGGGCTCAGCACATCACCGGCACTTAATAAATGCTTACTGACTCACTGGTTATGGGACAAGATTCTACGGTGATTGCAAATTTCCTCATCTTTTACAACTTTTTACAACTTTTACAACTTACGTTGGGTGCACCTAACATAATTGAGGTCTTCCTCAAGAATGCTTACCCTTCAGTGGGTACCGAGGCAGCCCTAACACTATCCAGAAGTTAGCCTTCACTCTTGATACCCAACTGAATCAATCATCCCAAACTAACTAAAGTTACCAACAAGACTATCAAGTCTTGCTACTTTTACCAGGTGAGATCATCTCCATGGAATCAGTCAATTAAAGGCATTAAACTAAGTCCATAATGAATTTGGAAAGAATAAAAGTCATCGGATGAAATAAAATGATTCTACATAGCACATGTATTGGGATTGTTTGAAGCGATTCAGACATGCCCAGTGGGTCCAGGATGATAAAACAGCAATCCAATATGGAACCCAAGAATTCCAATTGCAGGCCATCCCATGGCGAAAACAATCTGGACCAAGCCCTTGAGAGGGCATCACTCTGGAGTCAGGAGGAAGACAGAGAACCTCTGTTTCCTTCTCATCCCATCCCCACTCCCAGTCCTGTGAACTGCACAAGTTTAAAAGATGCTGACCAGGAGCAGCATATCTGGAACAGGGATGGCTGATGGCGGGGCCTGTATCAGCAGCTAAGGACAAATTAGACATATTGAGGAAAGGTATCTTTTGGACTCTGGACCCTATGGAAGGAGAACAGGACTTCCAGAAACCAGGAAGTATGAGGTACCTCTTTTCCAATGTGCTATCCAAGCATGAGCCCACTTTCTTCTGAACTCTGAATGTGCTTGTGGTGAGAGGGTGTCCCTAGTTAAGGAGGGAGGGATGTTGTTATATCAACCCTGCTTATATATTCTGCCTTAGTAAACATTCCTTTCTAAAAGCTATGGGTAGCTGCCTAATTGGTTAACAACTGACAATCAACATCAGTTTACTGATGGAAGCTTGCAGGCAATAGCATTAGAAAGACACGCCCCACCCCTCTAGCCTCCCTCTGGCAATCCAATCTACCAGTGCAAGTGGAGTTGAAAGTCAGCAGGGGTTAACTTTTTTGTGTCCCCTTCTCAGAATGCTTTTAAATGCATAAAATAAAATGCACAGGATTACACTGGGAATCAATTACATCGAAATAATTATTAAATTATTAAAAACAAACAAGTCGGTTCACCAATCCCAGGTTAAAGACCTTTTGCTAGAGCCTGTACCGCACATGAATGAGTAGGTCATGTCTTGTTCTAACCACATGCAGATCTTTGCACAGAACATGGGCTTAATGAATGTTCGGTGAACTGAATCGTACATCTCTTTTTTTTTTTTTTTTGGTTAGGCAGTTGGGGTTAAGTGACTTGCCCAGGGTCACACAGCTAGTAAGGGTCAAGTGTTTGGTCTGAGGCTGGATTTGAACTCAGGTCCTCCTGACTTCAGGGCCAGTGCTCTACCCACTGAGCCACCTAGCTGCCCCTTGAATCATACATCTACTGGATTAAATTGTTTATGCTCCTTCTTGTGTACAAGTCACCACTGCTAATATGCTTTAGCCTAAATCTCTCCACTGTCATGTGGACAATCCATCATCTTGACTCTTCAGTGACTGTGGTGTTCTATGATTCAGTCAATGAATCATCAAGGTAATGTTGGTGTTAAGAAAAAAAAAACACCTATTGGAAAGTCATCTCCAAAGTCCTAGCCCAATGCTTTGTCACAGGGTGAAGGTGACCCTTGGTTCTCAATGGCTGTTTAGAGGAGTACAAGCTCTGGCAGATTCCACCTAGCGGGAAAGGCTTCCAGGATGGTTCCAGTGACAGACTATATCAGCTATTTGAGAACCAACAAAACTGAAAAGTAGAGAGGTTCATAACCAGTTGGCCACCAGGTGATGAATTCTTTGGCCACAGCAACCTTCAAAAGAAAGAAAAATTAAAAGCCACCCTCAGTCCTATGTTGGCCACCTCCCATTTCTGTAAGAATAGTGGGAGAGTGGCCGAAAATGGGGCAGGGAATCCTAAGAATCACAGTTCATACTGTCTACAAACCGGCTCTATCTCTTATGAGAACTTTATCACATGAATGAGATCAACTGGAGGAAATGCACTACGTGAATGTTGTCATTCTGAATCTAAGTGAAGCCAGAAGATAGGAGGCAGCTACCACAAAATGGGAAGATGGCTCATAGGCTTGTGGGAGAAATAAAGGAGCCGGGGATGTTGATTTTATCATGGACTCAAGAGAAATAAAGAAATAGTGCTTTGCGAATGTCAGGTGCTGAAGTACTGCTCTTTTAATTGAACTAAGAAGTCACAGCATAGTGGATGTCCCTTGCTTCAGAGTTAGAAAGACCTGCACTGTACTGCCAGTGCAACCGTGGGCACGAAGCTCCACCTCTCTGTGTTCTGGGTAACTCTAAGACATTTCAGAGAAGATGAAGTCACCAGCCCAGTACTTACTCCCTTTCCCCTAATGAAACTGAAATATCTTCATTGGACATTCAGCTTTCTTGATGTGCGGTGATTATAATGAACATCAGCCCTTCCCCAAGAAATTCTCTATGAAAATAACTATTTACATGTCAAGAGCTGCTAAAGATGATAACGATATAGAAAAATCCCACTGAGAACCTTCAAACCAAGTAAAAAAAACCACTTAAAACCCAGTGACTGTGCTAGAAAGATGGGCCTCTAAGAGGACAGTCAAAAATAGCTGGGAAAATAATCTGGTTTAGGATTAAGGAAAAAAAGAGGCCGAAGGATTGTAGATGACCCCCTCGCTTCATGTCAGTGTTTCAAGAATACTCTCTTCCAAAAAGAGTGGGAAAGCAGTGCACGTGACTAACCCCAAACATCAGATATGAGTGCTTAGAGATGTGGCTGTTATTTCAGAATAGGTCATCTGCCTGCAGATAGACCATCAAGTTATAGTGTGAATCTAGAGTTGAAAAGGACATTAGAAACCAGTTATTCCAGCCCTCCCATTTTACAGAACAGGAAACCAAGGCTCTAAAAAGTTAAATAACTTGTCCAAAGTCACACAGGTGATAAGTAGGGAGCCAGAATTCAAATTCAGGACCCCTGACTCCCAAACCAGAGCCCTTTTCTCCATGATGTCTCTATAGCAAAAGTCAAAATCAACATCAAA
The DNA here is from genome assembly GCF_900497805.2 of Vombatus ursinus. Lineage (NCBI taxonomy): Eukaryota > Metazoa > Chordata > Mammalia > Diprotodontia > Vombatidae > Vombatus > Vombatus ursinus. Next base: position 631,121 of record NW_020953959.1, read on the forward strand.
ATGGAAGAAATGATCAAGATAAAAAGACAGGGCATGCAATCACAAAAGTTCCACATTGCCCTAATTTAATAAGCTAATGGTACCAAAAAAAAAGGGAAATGGATAAAGGAACATCACAAGCTATCACCACTGTGAAATAATGACCCCAAAAAAGAGCCCAGAAACTATCTCAGCCGACAAATGCTGGTCAATAACAGATATGAAAGCCAACAATGGTAGCTTAGAAGATAAACTCATTTAAAAAGACAGACAGTGGAAGATTGTAAGCAATTTTCCATAGAAATAGTGTTATTAAAAATGTATGTGTGTGTTTGTGGGTGTGATAAGTCCCCAGGCAAGTTCTGGGGTTATACTCAAGTCTTTGTGTAACTGAGCTATAGTAACGTGCTAATATCACCTCATTCCTCAGCTGTTACTGCTGTCTTGCTACCTTCTCAAGTTACCTTAATTTTATCTGTCTATGTTGTGTCCTTATCGCTATGGCCCTCCTTCCCTAGGAGACTGTAAGCTCCCTGAGTTCTGGGACAGTTTCACTTTGTGTTTGTAGCCTTAACGTTTAGCATAAAGCTTTGCACATAATACATACTTAATAAATGGTTTTTTTCTTTTAATTTATAACTTTGTTTCCATGGAGAAATATAGGGGAAGTTATAAATCAGGACCTAGTCACTTGGAGTTGTACTTTCTCCAATCTTCTTTCCCCAACCCCCTAAATCTGTAACAGTCATAGCATCTGAAGTACAATTCACAGGGGTCCCAAGAAGCATTAAGTAAGGTTTAGTGACGACAGCAGTGGCAGAAGAAGAGAGGTAGGCTGTTACACACAGGAGGGGTCACACTGAAGTGCCAGTAACCCCAGACATAGTGAAGAGAGAGCCTTTAGTAGAGAGAGAAGTAAATCCCTAACTGGAATAACTATTTGTAAATAGAAGCTGCTTAGAAGCTGGGGCTCTGTAAGCTACACCTTCCGTAAGTATTGGCGAGAAGGGCAAAACAGGAGGGAGGATGAAGTCAGAAAGAAAAGAAAAGGAAAAAAAAGAAAAAAAGATGATAGAAGGAGATGAGTGGACAGAGATAAACACCCAGCTGACTCTGCTAACCATGGTGAAACTGCCACAGTTGTTCAAGGACCATTTTCTATTTCCTGCCAAATATGCTGCTTTTTCATATTTGCTCGGCTGAAGGGAGACTACTGTTACCATGAATGGCTAAAAGTTTATAGTGTCGATATCCTACTCAGATCAGAAAAACCCCAATCCACCCCCACCCCCACCCCCAAGTAGAATTATTTATTTTCTAAAGGCCTCCTGGTAGGTGGGTCTATATATAGCACAACTAGAGACACTGGGCAGTGCCCAGTGAGGCAAGGATGACCTAATACCATGGCTTCTTTATTGAACAATTAAACACTAGGATCTATCAAGCCCAATTAATAGACAACATTTATGAGTAAACAGCTCCTCTATAATTAGGCGAGCCCATCCTTTGATTTGCTTGTATTTCTCATGTCTGTCTTGAAGGACCACAGAGTTGAAGCTGGAAAAAATCTCTGAGGTCAGTGAATCCAACCCCCTCATTTTACAAATGAGGAAACTGAGGCTCACAGAGGTGAAGTATTTGCCCAAGGTCAAACAGGTAACACATGACCTCTGAGCTAGCCTCTCTGCTCCAATCCATTTTACATACCATTGTCGGTGTAATCTGATTGTGAAAAGGGCTTCTCAGAGGCGGTAGCAAATACCCGAGCTGAGCCTAGAAGGAGGCTAGAGATTCAAAGAAACTGAGAAAGGTGGGAAAAAAGGGCACTCTAGGCATGGAGGATAATCCATGCAAAGGAAAAGAGAAGGAAAAATTGGAGAAGAGAATGAAGGAGGGATCCCAGAGATTACCTAATTCGATGTTCTTGTTTTCCACAACAGTAATCCCTCAAATTCCAAAAGTTTAATGTCTGTTTAAATCAATTTCATCACTGTCCCAAAGGGTTTAAGGCTGTGCATACCCTTTGACCCAGCAATAGCACTTCCAGGGCTATATCCCAAAGAGATCATACAAATGGGAAAAGGACTCACACATACAAAAATACCTATAGCAGTTCTTCCTATGGTGGCAAAGAACTGGAAATTGAGGGGATGCCCATCAACTGGGGAATGGTTGAACAAGTTGTGATATGTAAATGTAATGGAATACTATTGTGCTGTAAGAAAATGACAAGTGAACTTCAGAAAAACCTGGAAAGACTTGTATGGACTGATGCTGAGTGAAATGAGCAGAACCAGGAGAACATTGTACACAGTAACAGTCACACTGTGTGATGATCAACCTTGATAGACTTACTTCTTCTCAGCAATGCAAGGATCTAAGACAACTTCAAAACACTCATGATGGAAAATGCTATCCACATCCAGAGAAAGAACTTTGGAGTCTGAATCCGTATGGAAGCAGACTATTTGCTCTCCTTTCCTTGTGTTGTTTTGTTTCTTCTTTCTCGTGGTTCCTCCCATCAGTTCTAATTCTTCTTTACATCATGACTAATGTGAAAATGTTTAATATGAATGTACAAGTACAGCCTATATCAGATTGTGCGCCATCTTGGGGAGGGAGGAGGAGAGGAAGGGAGAGAAAACTTAAAACTTAAAATTCTATGGAAGTGAATGTTGAAAACTAAAAATAAATTAATTTTTAAAAAATCATTTTCTTCATTTCAAGCCAGGTTCCATGGATGTGTTGACTGAATTTATGAAATTTGATCAATGGTGTGGATTTCCTGGGGGAAATTCAAAATGTGTTTTCATCAAATTCCATTTTATTAATTAAGGGATAGGATGTTAGATTCAATGATCATTCTGCACAGTCTACAAGTTGTAAATGAATTTCAAGCTAACTTCATGGAGAGAATGCCTGCACCTTGGAGGTACTGTTAAGTGGCAACTCAACTTCCTAGCCCATTTAGGTTAATCTGGCAACCTTGATTCTGAAGAGGGGCTAATAATTAGAAGGTGCACATAACAGGATATTGTGTCATAAGAAACAATAAGAAGCTTTTAGAAAACCTTGGAAAGGGTTGTATAAACTGATGCAGAATGAACAATCTGAAAAGTGACCACAAGAATGTAAAGGAAATGATCATGAAAACACTAGAACTTGGATCAATGTAGTGCCCAAGCTTGACCTCAGAGGACTGATAGCAAAGTGGGCCTCCTTCTTCCAGGCAGATAGATGGTGGTCTATAGCTACCAAATGAAGACCAAGACAGACAAAGCTGATGTGTTCATTTGTTTTGATTTGTTGGAATTCTTTGTTACAATAAAGGATGAAGAAAATCATTGAGAAGTAACAGTTCTATAGGAAACAAAAAAGCATCAAGTAGGCCTTTCTTTTCTTTTCTTTCTTTCTTTCCTTTTTTTTTTTTTAAAAAGAACCGATCTTTAAGTATGACGGGGATAAGCTTCACTAATGGCATCATATGTTAACATATGTCACATAGGTCACTTTATGCTCAACTGTAAATCCTTGGGCAAGCATATGATCAGAACAGTTTCCAGGGTCCCGTGGGGGTCACGATAAGGCTTGGGCCAATGGAGCATGTTGCCCCCTAAGCACTGCTGCTGTGGACACTCTCTGCAGTATGAGAAGCAGCAGACATCTCAGATTTTGATGCAGCCCTATACGGGAGACTGTTGAGGTCCTGAGAGAAGTGCTAAGAGGGTAGGAGTGGGAGGCTGGACAGCATGTAGCTGATGGACTGATTACATTAATATTATTCTTTGGTAGATTAAGTAAAAGGGGAGCTGAGATGAGGGAAGGGAAAGGGAGGGGGAGGACAGGAGGGGGGGGGGGAAATGGAGAAGGGAGAATGGAGGAAAAGGCCAGTTTTCACAATTCAATTTCAATCATATAAAATGCTTACTTTCCTTATTAGCTTTGTAAGTAAATTAAAGCAAAGCACCCTGATTGACTTCTATGAATACTTGAATTTCTGATAATACATGTCTTATTAGAAACCAGTTATCAAAATTAATTACTATCAAAATTCATGGTATTTAACATTCAAAATTACACAGAATGATTTTTCTAATCTTTTTCAGAATTCCTCTGATAAACTGACTTACTTGAGAATGTCTTTTAATAACAGGCTGGGTCTTCTCATCTTTTTTGAAGGTTGGGCATACCATGGCACGGAAGAAGGGCAATCACTCTTCAGTTTCATATAGTCATACTCATCTGGCATTGCTGTTAATAGACAGAAAAGAAGGGAATGAAAAACAGAGAAAATGGAAGGGAGCTAGAAGAAAGAAAAGAGGGAGGAAGGGGAGGGAAAAAGATGTTAATTTACTCAGGCAACAAGCAACATCATGCTTCACATCCAAGGTATTCTCAGAATATTTATTTCAACTAAACAGGTTTATTTGGTAACCACCCCTTTATAAATGGCACAATTTCTGCCTCAAAGTAGAAACCCTAAGTGTGAAACAGCCCCTCTTAGGCATAAATGTGCCGAGCACAGGTGGGAGCAGACTATCGGGCGGAAAGATTTCTATCCCATACTCATAGGCCACCCTCCCAAAGATCTACAGCATGTCCAGTCCAGTGTCCTTTCCCAAGCCCTTCTGAGGAAGCATGCAAAGGATTGAAGGAGAAAATAAAGTCCTTTCACTCGAGTCTTGGCTCATTCCTTCCCAGTTTGTCCTCAGTGAAGTTACAAACATTCTCATCAAGCGCAAAAAAGGAACCTCAGAAAGCCAGCTGGTTCAATGCTTTCAGTTTATAGACAAGGGCATTGAGGCACCGGGGGCAGGAGGGGTTCCTGGTTCGGGATAGTAGGTCCCCAATCCCAGAGCTCGCTCCATCCTATCAAAGTTACTGGCAGGTCTTTTCATCTCTAGGCTCAATAATACCTCCCCCCACCATTTCCCCACAAGAGACAACACAATAGTATATTGGAAATGGTGCTAGCCTTGGCATCAGGAACATGTGGGGATCTGAATCTCACCTCAGATTCTTAGTAGCTATGGGACCCTGCACACATCATTCAAAGCTTCAGTTTCCTCATCCATTGTGGCAGCACTGACTAAACTTCATTTATTAAAATGCTTCATTTGAGGCTCTATATCTCTGTTAATAATGTTTAGATGGACGGATCTGACATGGAAACTTTTTTTTAATATGTCTTATTTTTTTTCAACATTCACTTTTATAAGATTTTGAGTTCCAAATTTTTTTCTCCCTCCTTCCTCTCCCCCTCCCCAAGATGGCATGCAATGTGATATAGGTCATGACACATAGAATTTTTTAGCTCCAAGTGCAAACCTTCCTCTGAGAATATAACAGAATGATATTGCTTGGCCAGAGAATGTGTGTGTGTGTGTGTGTAAGATACACTGGTAAACTGAAGCCATATCTAATGGAATCCTTGTGAATCTCTCTCTCTTTCTCTCTCTGTCTCTCTCTCACACACACACACACACACACACACACACACACACACACACACACACACACACACACACACACCCCTGTCTGAGTTCTCTCCCACTCTCATCCTCAGCCCCTCCTCCCTCTGGGTAGCATTCAGATGTAGAACCCAAAGTGAATGCTGTTATTCTGAGCAAAGGCTCCATTGTTCTCCCAGGCCAGAAAAAGGGCCCAAGGCTATTCCCTTAGGCTCAGGTCAAGCTAGTTAGAGACAACAATAAGCTTTAGGATACTTGGATTTAGTCCTTTGTGCCTTGTCCTTACCTAAGCAAGTTTACTATTTTGCCTAACAAAGGCAGGTGGGTGCCTTCGTGGGTAGAGACTTGGACCTGAGCCAGGAAGCCCCAAGTACAAATCCAGCCTGGTACGTAGCTAGCACTTACTAAATACATACTTTATCTATCTCTCTACCCTTCATGTCTGGACAATGATCTTTCCTTACTCATTGTCCTCCTCAGAATCCTTATCATCATGGGTCCCTGATGCCCCCTCAGCCATGGGCGCTTTCTCCTCATCCGTAGCCTGTAATCACATGCATACACTGTATCCCCTCTCCTCTTTAGGACGGCAGAGACCCTTTCACATGTGTCTCAGCAGTCCCAGTGCCTTGCTCATGGAAGGTCTGTAATAAACGTCGGTTGATTTGAAACTTAAGGCTGAAAGGAAAAACCAGAAAAACAACCTACACAAAAACAACATAAAAAGAAAGGAGAACAATAATGAACTAAATCCTATTCGATGACAGTGAGCAAGGCTAGAAAAACAGACAGGGAGCGTCTTTCCTGCTCTGCAGAGGCAGCATCCCTCAGCAGCCCTCTCCGCCACCACAGCACCCTCCACAAGGAGCTGCTAAGACTCTCAGCGAACACCCCCAGAGGGGAGAGAGCGGCTTCTTGAGGCGAGCCATTTCCTCGGGACAGATCTCCTCAGCGGGAAGTTTTCTTTGATGCCCAGCTGAACATGGCCTCTTTACAATTTCTACCCATCACTTCCGGTTCTGGGCCAAACAGAGCCATTCCCAGCCCTTGCCCACATGAAAGCCATTCAGATACTTGAATATAGCCATCATGCCTCCCTGTTCTTGACCCCTGTCCTCCCAACTCTTCTTTTTCCCAGGCTAAACGTGCTCGGTTCTTTCAACTGATGCTCATGGCACGAACTCAAGGTCTTCACCATCCGGGCTGCCCTTTCTAGACACTGTCCAAGCCATGGTGCCCAGAACTGAGGTAGGACAAGGGCAGAATGCAGTGGAATTATCATCGACTTGTTCCTAGTATAATGCCCCCAATGCAGCCTGGTATCACTGTGACACCACACTGCTAATTCCTATTGAGATGGCAGTACACGAAAACCCCCAGATCCTTTGCAGAGCAACAGTTGGATCTCCATGCCTCCCCCATCTTCTACTTGTGGAGATGATTCTTTTGTACCTACTGGATTTAATTTTATTAGATGCAGTCTAATACTCTAGCATGTCAAGGTCCATTTGGATCCTGAATCTATCATCCACCCTGTTAGCTATCTCTCCCCGTTTTGTACCACCTGAAATGTGATAAGCCTACCATCTATGCCTTTATCTACGACATCAATGAAAATATTAAGCAGCACAAAGCCAGGTACAGATGCCTGGAGTTCTCCACTGGAAACTTCTTGCCACAATGACATTAATGATGACTCTGAATCCAGCCATCTAAATCCATCTGACTGTATTATCATCAAATTCCTCTCATTTACTAGTTTAGTTATCATGTCAAAAAAAGGAAATCAAGTTATTCTGATATGACTATGGATAGGGAACAGTACATATATTATCAGGCTTGGTTAGGTAGTCTGGCTGACCTGTTTTTTTCTCTCTTTCTTTTTATTCTTTGTTATGAGAGATTGCTCCATTTATGTCTGTGTGTGGGGGAGGATGGGTCTATTTGGAAATAATGGTCATAAAAGAGATGTCAATAAAATTGTTTTTAAAAAAGAAATTAAGAATAATGCATCCCAAGATGACTAAGTTTGTAAAAGGTATAAGGAAAATCCTTGACTAAGCCAAATTCTCATACCACATAATTATGGGCCAGAGAAATAAATTCTAGAAGCCAAATCCATGGCAACAGAAACCAGTAGATATCAAAGCCATGCCAAGACATTAGTTAAAAAAGAAAAAGGAAACAAAGAAGAGTAGGCCATATGTGGTTGGAGCTGAAGACCAAGCTTTATTGCAAGAACTTTTATAACTTATGAAACTGGTTAATCTCAAGTACGACTGTCATACTCCCCTACCCCTAACAAACAGGCACATCTGAATATTCCCCAATAATACTCCTTAACCATCCCCTTTAAAGATCCTAAGACTGTGGCTCCCTTCCAAGTAGGAAAACCCTCTTAAAAAATGTCATGGACTCACCTTCTCCAGAGCAGGTAGTTGAACCACAAGCTATCTGCTGGCTGAGAATAGGTAATGGCAAAAAAAAAAAAAAAGCTACAATGCTTAAGTTATTTGATATTTTATTAATCACTGTAGACTTACATAAATTTTAAAACAGTAATATAGCTGTGAGACATTACGTATTCAACCTACAGAAGATATGCTTCAGCTCAGCACAGTTCCTAATACAGACTTAGCATTATCTAAGTGTTAGATGTTAGATATTATTACCATCATCATCATCATCATTATTATTATTTCTTGTTCTGAGTAATTTAATGAGATGGATCCCTTAAATGAACTCTTCAGTTCCTATAGGTTGGAAACTACTAATCTAAGGGGTCAGGGAACAGTAGAAAGTGTGGGGGGGGGGGTGAGGGAAGCAGAAAGATGGCAAGTGAAACTCCTGTCATTTTCCCCTTGAAAGGATCAAAGATGATCAATTTAAAGCTAAGAGGGGCCTCGGTCGCCATTAAGTGCAACCTCCCCACCCTGCAGATGAGGAAACTGAGACATGGGAGAGTTGATTTGCCCAGGGTCACACAGGTGTGTCTGTGCGTGTGTATGTATGTGTGTGTATTTATTTTCTTTGTGAATTGAAGCCAGGAGAACAGATAAGGGAAATAATACCTATGTCAGAATGAGTGTCAATACATTCCCTCGGCTTTCATAGTACTCCAGGAACATATTTCTAATTCCCATTCAGGGAAATAATTGGTGTTTAGATGTTCAAGAAATAAAAACCAAACATGTGAAATGAAGATAAAAAACCACTCTGGCTACCTCACTGGATTGTCACCAATCAGTCAACAAGAGTTTAAGTATTTTCTACACACCAGGCACCAAGCTGAGCACCGGCAGTACAAACACAAAAAATCACAAGTCTCTGCTCCACAGGAACTCACATCTTAAAGGAAGTCAAGATACGTAAATCAGAACATACAAGGTCAATACAGAGAGGATGGATGGTCACTCTGGAAGGGATGTCACCAGCAGCTCACAAGAAAGGTTTCCTGGGACTTCCAGCCAAGATGGCGGCCTGACCAGAGGCAGCCCATCAAAACCTAAAATCTATACCAGCCTGAATATTGATCAAGAAATGCTGTGAGAAAACTAGTGATTTCTTCCACCCCACAACTGCACAAAAAGTTAGGCAGAAGCCCCAGTAGGAAAGGGAGCCCTAGCAAAACTTGTGCCAAAGAAGGCAAACAAACCAGCAGCCTTTCAGCAGGATTCAAGAAGGGTCAAGGTCACACGGGCAAGACTTTGTGTCTGAAGGCATTAAGAGTGGAGGCTCCTCTGGAAAAGCTCCAGGAAAGTCAGAAGACTCCAGGGTGGGAACCTTAGATGGGAGCAAGAATGGCCAGAGTATAATGATAGTGCTCAGACCAGGTCTAGGGATGCCAGGGTCCCTACCATTCTGTCCCATGATACCAAAAATGGTCCCAAGGATCCAGGACTCTGAACCTCAAAGATAGGTAAGTACTAACTTTGAGAGGTGGAGGTCAGCACTGAAACCCTGGGGATCCAAACCAAAACCAAGTAGGACTGACCATGCCCTGCAAATGTACAACAGGGGGAGGAGCCTGGGTCTGGCACAAAGTTCCAATGCAGGAACTAAAGCTAAAATGATAAGTAAATCAAAGAATATAATACCTTTCAAAAACTACAGCAAATCGAGAGATTACAACAAAAAGAAGTAAGAAACTCCATAACAACTGGAACCAGAGACTCAAAGGAAAAAATGGATTTTCCACAAGAACAACATGAACACCTAAAAAAAAAATGAAGCAAGAAATTCTTAAAATGGAAAAAAAGGCCTTTGGTAGAAAGAATTAAAAGAAGAATAAACAGTTTAGAATAGAAACAAGTAAACTTCACCCAAGAAATGGAATCTTTGAAAGTTGTACTAATCAGACATAAATTAATGCTTCCGTGGGAGGAAGAAATATTAGGATATATTGAAAAGATTGAAAAAAGTAGAAGAAAATATCAGAAATCCTATATCAAAAACAACTGACTAGGAAAATTAGTGAAAGAGGAAATTTAAGAATCATAGACCCCCTGAAAACTATAATAAAAAAGGAGTTTGGACACTAAAATCATAAATAAAAACCACCCAGGTCTATTAGAGCCAGGGCAAAAATGGTGTCCACCAATCACTTCCCGAAAGGAATCCCAAAAAGAAAAGGTCATAGAAATGTCCTAACCAAAATCCAGAGCTTCCAGGTCAAAGGGAAAAAAAAAAAAAAAGAAAGATGGCCAATCAATTTAAGTAGCAAGGAACCAGAATCAGGATCACACAAGATCTGGCAACTTCTAAAACAAACAAACAAACAAAAAAAAACCAAAGCTGATCTTAGAAAATAATATTCCAAGAGGCAAAAGATACAGGCTTACAATCCAGAAGAATTTGCCCTGAAAAGCTTACTCTAATTCCCCAGGGGAAGAAGTATCACTTCAATAGAATAGAGGTTATTGTTGTTCATACGACTCTTCCTGACCCCATTTGCAGTTTTCTTGACAAAGATACTGGAGTAGTTTTGCCGTTTCCTTCTCCACCTCATTTGACAGATGAGAAACTGAGGCAGGCAGAATTAAGTGACTTGCCCAGGGTCACACAGCTATCAAGTATCTGAGGCTCAATTTAAACTCTGGTCCTCCTGACTCTGGGCCCAGCACTCTATCTCCAGAGCCATGTAGCTGCCTCAAAAGTAGAGAAATTTTCATCATTTCTTACAAAAAGCTCAGAGCCTGAATAGGGAGTGAGGAAATGTAAGAAATACAAGCCCAAGAGTTCCAAGAAACCTAAAAACGTTAATTTGTTTAGGAAGAAGCTGTATGATGACCTAGTACTAACATTTTGATAGGGGGGGAAGAACCCACGTGTCCTCTGAACCTCAATGTATCCAAAGGATATTGCGGGGGTTAAATATGGAAAACAGACGACCTAGGGGTGGATTAAGTTGATTAGTTTTGAGGATTTAAAGAGAAGAAAGAGAAGGGAAAGTAAAAGGAGGAAGACAGGACTAGACAGAAGGAAGCAGAGGGTAGAACTTGCTTTTTCTCATAAATGGGGTGCATGAGAAGAGTATACAAACATAGAATAAGGTGTGAGAGATGATCCCAACCCCTATCTGAAATGGACAAAGGAGGGCTGAACACACACACACACACAGAGTTGCAAAAACACATCAAACTCAACAGGAAAACACATAAGAAATGGGGTGGGGATGGGTGGGGGGTAGTTAAGAGGAAGGATAATCACAGGGGAAAGGGTAGCCACAAGCAAAACAAACTTTCTGATCCTGAAGAGGAAATGAAAAGGGAGAAAACAGAATTAGAAGAAATAGAAACAAAGTAAGTGCCCATCCATTGTGGAATGGCTAAACAAACAATGGTGTATGATGAAACACATTACCTACCTTCTAACAGAATGGTGATGGGCTCAAGGTACTGAAAGAGGCATACATTTGGACAAAGCAATTATGTGGATTTATTTTTCTTGACTATGCATACTTGTTTTAAAGGGTTCTCTCTCTAATCGGGGAGGGGTGGATTTGAGTTAGCAATGGTGATGACAAAAAAGAAAGCCATTTTTTTTGTTTGTTTTTTTTCATTGTTTGGGGGGGGGGTTAGGCAATGGGGTTAAGTGACTTGCCCAGGGTCACACAGTTAGTTAAGTGTTATGGCCAGATTTGAACTTAGGTCCTCCTGAATCCAGGGCCAGTGCTCTATCCACTGCGCCACCTAGCTGCCCCTTTTTGTTTGTTTGTTTGTTTTATTTGAAAGCCATTTTTTAAATGCACAGAAGGTAACATCAGCAAACTACAGTTTTCAAAATAACATGTGGAATTCTTAGATCCTTTTTTTTTTTAAAACAAGTATTGTGAATATTCACAGTTTCCCATACAATGCCCTTTTATGTTCTGCTGTGTATACAGAAATGCTCTTTTTTTGGTAAAGTTCAAAATAAAAACCAAGTAATAAGGCATTATGCCTCCTCCAAACCATTAAAAATAAACAAAAAAAGAAAGCTCATGGAATAGTTGGTGTTTGAGTTGTCTTAGATCGTAAGAGTTAGAAAATGGACAGAAGAACATGTGAGGCATTAGAAATAGCCATTGGGAAGGCAAGGAAATGGGAAATGGAAAAGCAAGAGGGTCAACATGGCTAAATCCTAGAATTCATGGAGGGGAATATGATGTATGAAGCTTGAAAAGGTAAGAAAGAGTCAGGCTGTGAAGAACATTAAAGGCCAAACAATTGACTCCATATTTAATGTTGGAGGTAACAGGGAGTCACTGGAGTTTATTGGTGGGGGAGGGAGAAAGGGAGACTTCTGTTTTAGGAAAATCACCTCGGCAGCTCATAGAGGATGGTTTGGAACTGGGATAGAATTAGGGAGCCCATTCAGAAGACCACTGCAATAGTTCAGGTGAGAGGTGATGAAGGCATATGTGTAAGAAATGTGACAGAGAAAGTAATGACCAGATTTAACATCTGGTTGAGCTATAGGGTAACAGAGAGAGAAGAGTCAAAGATGACACTGATGTTATGAACCCCGGTGATGGGAAGAGGTATGGTGAGTTCCTTGACAATGATATGGGAAGTCCAAAAGAGGAAAGGGTTTGGGGGAAAGACAGTGAATTATATGTTCAGTTTGAGGGTGATTATAGGGCATCCAGTTTAAAATGTCCAATAAGCATCTGGTAATTCAGGATGAGAGATTAGGACTGAATAAATGGTCCGAAAATTATGACAGTAAATATAATGAAGTGAATCCATTAGAACTGATGCAGGGATCATCAAATGAGGGGACATAGAAAGAAAAGAGAGGAAGACCCAGAGAAGGGTGGGGTCAATTGGATTAACAGCATAACAGCAGTGTTTCACTTGGCAAGAAGGGCCACCCCATCCTTGGAGACTGCAGGGGAAAAAAAGATAGTGGGAGATAACATCCCAGGAATATAAGATAAGGAAAGTTTTTATGGAATGGCCTTAATCTTTTTTTGGGGGCGGGGGAGCAAAGTATGAGACAGAGGCTGAGTTCACTGAGCAAGGAGAATGTTCTGGGAGTCAGCAGATTAACAGCTACTAGAATTTGGGCTGAGTGATAAATTTAGATTGAATGAACCTCAAAGGAGAGAGTGCTGGGTGATGGTGGTAGAGGGAAAGTCTGGAAGTGGCAATGGGGAGCGAGGTGTCTGCTGAATCCACCACAATGACCAATGAGTCAGGGAATATGAATGAAAGTGTAAGCAGTCCTGGAAAGGGTGGCCAGAGAGTTCATGACCTCAGAAGACAGCCAATTCTCAATGGATGCTAAAAGACGAAAGAAGTAAAAGAGGAAGAAATTTAAAATTAAAGCAAATTTGTTAATTATGGAACAGGCATTTCAGAGGGCACACTGGAGTGGGTAGGCATCTCTGGAGTACAACACTGAGAGGAGGGAGAGGATAAGAATGAAGAAGCAACATCTGAGGTTGGGGGAGGGGATCTGTCTTTTGGCAGCTGGGATGTTGGTATCACAAGTATGGGGAGAGTGGTAAAGGGCAGGAGTATGCTAACCACTGGTGAATGAGTCCAAACAGGGTAACAGTGAGGTCCCCCAGTGAAGGCAAATTCGTGGGAAAACATTACGCAACATGGGCACTTAGGGGCAGCTCAGCTATACTCTAAAGAGCACTAGACTCAGGGTCAGAGGACAGGGATTTGTGTCTCCATTTTGTTTTTCAGTCATGTCCAACTTCACTACCACATTTGGGGTTTTCGTGGCAAAGATATTGAAGTGGTTGGTTTCTTGGCACATTTTACAGATGAGGAAATGGAGGTAAATAGGGTTATACTCATACCCTTCATAAGCATCAGAGGTGGAATTCAAACCCAGAGTCATCCTGACTCTAAGCCCAACACTCCATCCCCTATGGCAAAGGTGTCAAACTCATGGCTGCTGCTGCTGTAACACTCTTAAATGCAGCCAGAACCAGATCAAAATGTAATTGGGAAATGTTTAACAAAATAAATAAAAACATAATAAATTAGAGAAAATGTTAATTTGTGGTTTCCTAAGTCAATCTGTAGCCTGCTGGGATCCATTCCCACTTGACTTCTACAATACTGCTCTATGCCATATTAAATCAATGGCAGGTTTTTAAAAAGCTACTTTTTAAAACACATTTTATTAATCTTACTTCTTGAAGTCCTGTATCAAGTTATTTTGGTGGTGTCGGGGGTTTTTGTTCGTTTCTGGGCGAGACTGCAAGTCTCAAAAAAACAAAAACAAAAACAAAAAAAAAAAAACAACCAGTTAAGAGAAGGAGAATAAAAGCAAGTTAGAAAGAAATTAATGATTTACCCAAAGGCACAGATTAACGTATTTTCTGGTTACTAGTACTTCCCTCTGGTATAGTAGTCAACTTTTACAGGGCAGCCTGAGGGTGGGGCAGGAAGGAGATGCTGCTTTAGGGAATCACAATGCTTCCTTATAGCCTTTATTCTCAACCCACGTGGTTGTATTGATTGCTTGTGACTCACGTACAATACTGCTCAATCTTGATAATATTTTTCTCTTTGGATTCTTCCTTCTAATTCCCAGCACCACCCATCAGGAGGACCAGACAATGGCCATTCTAGTATCTTCAAGGGAAGTGGGTATGTTTGTCTTCAACCCTTTCCCAGCTTACATCCCTGGAATGAGATCCCTTCTAACCTCCCAAGTAATGCCTGGAGCTCCTTAATATTCCTATAATTGAACACCTCTCCAACACCATGGATTCTAGATAATCCCTTAACTTCATGTATCTAAGAGCTCCTGTTACTGCTTTGGAAACTAGAGCAGGAATTCTTAACCTGGGGTCAGTGAATTTTTAGTATAGCATTTTTTTTTTTTTTTTTGATGAGGCAAGTAGGATTAAGTGACTTGCCCAGAGTCACACAGCTAGTGTCAAGTGTCTTGTCTAAGGCTGGATTTGAACTCATGTCCTCTGGACTCCAGGCCTGAGGCTCTATCCACTGTGGCCACCTAGACACTCTAGGGTCAGTGAATTTTTAAAAAATGCTTAATTACTCTATTTCAATACAATTGACTTCATTTGTAATCATATGTATTTTATGTATTTAGAAATTATTTTGAGAAGAGTTCCATAGGCTTCAACCAACTGGCTGCCACTGGGGGCCATGATAGAAAAAGGTGAAGGTTCCCAATTCTACAGAATGCCACTCGTGCTCTGGGCTAGTCTAAGCCCTAAACTCAAGGACTCAGGTCATCCTGTAATGGGAGACGGCTAAACCAGGAAATGTTGCACTGACACATTGTTTCCTTTTTCAAGAAATTCAAAGGTTCAGTAAATTGTGAACAGGCAGCACAAAACTAGCAGTAAACGTTTTTTTCATGAGCCCAATACTTTGCTCCCCTCCCTTTCCTCCACCTCCCTCCCCACACCCACTCCGGCGCTGAACAAATGAAATTTTTAGAAGACCCTAATCCAATAGGATCCATTACCATGGTGGGAGGGCCCTGACCTTTGACTGATGGGACTCACACTCCTCTAATTTGCAGTACAGTTCATAGGTCAGTAAACATTAACATAATCTGCTACACAACTCCTGAGGATTGTAGATTTGCAAATGGAACTGACTGTTAGGCACCAAGTCCAACACCCTCAATTTAAAATGGAAGAAAATTGGTCTTTGATCAGTTAGATGATCTCTCCAGGATCACACACACCAGCTACAATCGGAACCAAATCTTAGAATTCGTGACCCAAGTCACAAAAAGAGCAAACGTGTTTGAAAGAAGATTCCCAGCTCCCCCAGTGGTGTACTCATTGGAGGGCCTATCTTTCCACGACCCCTCTAAAACTGACCCATTCTCCCTCCGGCCATCTCTGCCAATCTGCTGGATGGGAGCGAAACCTCAACTGTTTTGTTTTGCATTTTCTCGTTAGAGATTTATGGTTTTAATTGTTTGCAGGTCTTTTGAGAACTGTTGGCTCACCCCGTAGACCACTTCTCCACTAGGGAATGGATTGTGGCATGATATAGCTGTCTAAGTTCCCCTCATAACCCGGACATCAGACAAAGGTGACAACAATGTACAAAATGCAACAAGTAAAAAAAAAACGACCTGCTCTGTGAATGAAACTGGTGCTAAGGAGGAAGCCCGAAGAAAATAGACGTTTGGAAATGTTCCCATTGTTGTGATGTGGGGTGCTACCCATAAAAGAATAGTGCTTCACTTAAACTTGGAAACGGAATTTTCTAACTCTTCTAAATGTTTTAAAAATAGTCCAAGTGAAGCATTACAGTAGGTTTTGAGCCCATTTGTGAACGATGCAAAAATGCAACACCTTTGTATGAGTTCACCCGAATAATGATGTAAATCTACTAGGCAAGGTTTAACAGAAGCCTCTGCATGAACCGCAGGACAAGGAGTATTATGATTTACTAAGCGCAGCCGGCAGGACGCTTCTTCCATGTAGAGATTTATCGGGTATTTTTTTCCCACCTATGACAGTAAAACCAAGTACTGAAATAAATTAGCGAGCCACAGCGCAGCCTCACAGCCCAGCTAATGGGGAGAGGTGGAGGCTGGTGATCTCGTGAGCTTGGCAGTTCTGAGTTGCAGTGAAGAGAAGGCCATGATCAGGAGTTCACGCCACAGTGACATTCATAAAATGAGCCCTGAGAGCAGGGGACCACCAGGCTGCTTCCAGAGGGGCAAACCAGCCCAGATCAGAAACCGAGCAAGTCTGAGCTCCCACGCTGATCAGAGCGGTACGAGGCCCTACACCTCAAATCGGGATGAAATAGGGATACGCAGTCTTTAAAGAAAAAAAAAGAAAAAAACCTCAACTTTAAACCACGTACATGGTTACATAAATATACATACATTGGGTGTATGCTCAAAGATTTGAAGTCCGATTGTCTGCGATATAATGGATGCCATCTCCTACCTATTATCTAACAGAAGGATTAATTATAAACTTCCCAAAGGTCACATATTGTCTATACCGGGGTGGGGAACCTGTGGCCTTAAGGCCATATATGGCCCTCCAGGTCCTCAAGTGTGGCCCTTCGACTGAATCCAAACTTCACAGAACAAATCCCCTGAATAAAAGGATTTATTCTGTAAAATTTGGACTCACTCAAAAGGCTGCACCCAAGGACCTAGAAGGCCACATATGGCCTCGAGACCACACGTTCCCCACCCCTGGTCTATACCTTCTCCACCTCCTCAGGACAGTGCTCATGGAGAGGGCTAGATGTTTTGTACTGTTACATCATTTAGGCTCCAATCATCACTACATGGTCACAATTCTACCCTCCCTCCTCTGCCCTCTTCTTTGGCACAAAATTCATTAGTGCCCCAACCCTGGAGGGAAGAAGGGTGAAGGTCAAGGGGTAGTTTTTAAAAATACTTTTTTTTTTTGGACAGGCTCTTCTATTCTTTCTTCATTTATGGCATGGATTGGTTGGAGGTAGGCATCATCACAGAAAATAATTCCAGGAAGTGGGAAGTTATATGAGTGATATGTGGGGGAAGGGATTGCCCTTCTTCCCTAAAGTCCTCCTGGAGCTCCTACTGCTCTACAGACATTTCTAAGGGGTCTCTCTTGCAAGGGTGCTCTCTCTCCTCTCAACCGAAACTAGCAACCCTCTATGTCTCTATCCATTGAAGGAGGAGGGGACCCAGAGGACACAAATACTAGTTTCTCATTCTAATTTGGAATTATGTCTCAATCAGTCTATTTCTAATACCCTCACAGCTACTGTCATCCACCACAAACTGCATAACCATCATGCATAGCCTGTTACTTACCGAGTAAGGGGGAAATCTTTGACAACACAAGGGAGGTCCAACCACTCTCCTCTCTTGTACAGTCATCACTTCTCTGAAAGCATATATTCTTCCCTCAGTCAAATGCCCCAACTGAAGCACATGTACTCAAGTAATATAAAAACTGAATGCGTTGGTATTAACCAGGCTACCATTTAGCCACCCTTCCAGCACTGGTTTCTGTTGATAAGACTTTGGAGCCTCTGGTAAAGATCACTGCCTTCCTATCATTCAGGGCTCTTCTCCAACAGTCAGATTAGTAGAATTGAAGGTAGCCCAGCAAGGCAAGAGCTGTATCTTGCCAGAAAACAGGGTAACTATGGGTTCTAAAAATTTAGCCCAAGATGCTTCTAATTCCGCAGAAGGGGGCTCAGTTTTTCTATCACTATTAAAAACCAAATCAAAATCAGTTCTTCCTACAAGGCCAATCACAAACGTCACTTGTACCTCGTTTATGATAAAGGCACAAGTTGAATAGACAATGTCAGCTCCCAGATGGTCCCAGAAACCTTTGCTTCTCTTCCCTAGGGAAAGACGGTGCTTATCAAGTATGGTACAAATGACTGGCACATCCTCTGTCAATTGGTCCAGGCTATAACTATGGTTTTTTTTTTTTAAACGAACAAGCAGATGGGCTTGTTAGGATTTACATCCCTTGCCTTCTGGATTTAGGGGGAGGGAAGGGAAAGGTATGAAGAAGTGAAAGAAAGAGTCTCAAATCAAGGAGACAAGACAGGAGAGTATTATGATAGTCAAGCCTTCAGATAATCCCTATCTGAATGATGGCAATGGATCACAGGGATGGAAAAAAATGAATATGAGAAGAAAACTAAAAAATACAGAGATATTGGTGATTTACTATGGGGAGGTGAGACAGGTCAGGGGAGAAGAGAACAGATGAAAAGGAAGTAATTGTGAAGGGGTCAAATATGATTCCAAGGTTTGCAAGCTGAATGACTAGAAGAATGCTGGTACCATTTACAGAAACAGGCAAGTTGGGAGGAGAATATGATTTGGAGGAAAAACAGGAACTTGGATATTTAAGATCTCCATCTCTTATAATACCCAGCTTCTTCAAAACTTAGCATAAGTATTGGGCGTAGTAATATGTGCTCTGTAGTTCCTGTCACTGGGGAGGTGGAATCTGGTGGATTGCTTGAGCTTGGGAGTTCTAAGCAACAGTAGGCTAAACTGATTGGGCATCCGCATTTATGTACTGCATCCACATATATGATGATACTCCTCCCCCAACAGCAAGGTCACCAGGCTGCCTAAGGAAGGGTTGACTGGTCATAGTCAGAAACAGAGCAGGTCAAATTTCCCTGTTTATCAATACCGATCAGATGAGTAAATGTATGAAAAGTGCTTTGCAAACCTTAAAGCACTATATAAATGCCAGCTAATATTATTGCTATTACTGAAATTGGGTCTAAGAGTGGCCAGTACACTTCTGGGCAAGATAGGGAGACCCAATCAGAAAAGGAGAAAGGAGAAAAGGAAATGAAAAAGAAGGGAAAGAGAAATGGAAGGGGAAGGGGGAATGGAAAGGGAAGGGGGAAGAAAAGAGAAAAACAAGAAAAGCCTCAGCTCAAGGGCTCTGAAGCCATGTCAGTTCTATGACCTTGGACAAGTCATTTAAACTTTCTGAGCCTGAATTTCCTAATCAGTAAAATGAGAATGCTAATAATACTTGTAATGTCTATCTCACAGGGTTCTTTTGAGGAAAAGGCCTTGCAAAAGTGTTAAATGTGAGTTCCCATTATTACTGTGTGTATTTATGAAGCATGAGGACCAATTCCCTTCCTACAGAAGAAGAGGAAGGGGACTTCAATGATGACCTGGTACACATCAATCAGATGCCAGAGGCAGAGAGATAAAACAATAAGAGGAGAACAAGAGAAGATAACTTCAAAGAAAAAATATCCATAGTTAAGAAGTATGAAATACTCAAATCTGTCCAAGAACAGATCTGAGAAGGACTCTTCCCCATTAGCCCCACCCATCTGTGTTTGCTGTGGCTGCTTACTGGAGGGCAGTCCCTCCTGCTTCTGGACAGTTCTAATTGTTAGAAAGTTTTTCTCCTTAAACCAGCCTTAGGACAACTCACACCACTCTTCTTTCTTCTGCCCTCTGAAGCCAAGCAAAACAAGCCTTTTCCTCTCCCTGCCCCCGCCCCCATATATGACAGCCCTTCCAAAGTTTGAAGACTATTACTCCATCCCTTTCCCCAATTCTTCTAATACATGCTTTCCAATTCACTCAGTTTATCTTTTTTCCAAATATCCCAATTTCCCTGTGTTCTTCCTAAAATAGGCTGTCCAGAACATAGTTCTCCAGATGTGGCATGACCAGGGCAGAATACAATGGGCCCATCACCTTGGTCGTGGCACTTGAACTTGGCTTCTCATAATTTAACAACCTAGGGTAGTATTGGCTGTGTGTATATGTGCACATGTGCGCATGCACCACTGACTCATATTGAACGGGCAGCCTACTAACGCCCCTAGATGTTTCTCACATAACCATCATCTAGACCAGGGGTGGGGAACCCATGGCCTTGAGGCCTCATGAGGCCCTCTAGGTCCTCAAGTGCAGCCCTCTGACTGAATCCAAACTTCCCAGAACAAATCCGCTTCATAAGTGGATTTGTTCTGTAAAACTTGGACTCAGTCCAAAGGTTGCACCCGAGGACCTAGAAGGTCACATGTGGCCTCAAGGCCTGGTCTAGACACACCTCCCCACTGACACCCAAAGAGTTGATTTTGGGGAGAAATCCTCTCATTTTCCTTATTGGAGTTGATGGTATTTGATGGATCCCTTAGGGTAGTCTATTGATATCTCCATAGATTGTGACTCTGCTGTCCACCACATTAGCCATTTATCCCAGATCCACATAATTCAAATGCTCAGTGAGCATCTTCAAGGGTTTCAGCGAAATCACCAACTAAATAAAGGACACAAGGCCAAGGACAGATCCCTGGAGCACATTTCTGCGATCATCCTCTGGATGATATAGATTTGACTTAAAATTCATCTTCCCCATTCCACAAAACCACAGCTAACTCAGCTAGACCTCTGCTAATCGTTTGCTTCTCCTGCCCCCTCCCTGCCCAAGAATGTAAGCTTCTCAAGGGCCTCTCACTCTCCACCACGCAGCCCTAGGACAGTGCCTTGCACACAGCAGGTGCTTAATCAATGTTTTCTTTCGTTCATTTTGCTTGTTCCATATGTATGTATGTAATTTGTCTAACAGAATTCTCTACCTTGCTTATACCTCTAGTTGCTTTCTGTATTTTTTTCTTGTCTCCTCAACTCTTTGAGGGAATGGACTAATGAGTGTTCACAGTAAGAACTTAAGCTATTACTGAGTGAATTTTAAACATTCAAGGAGTGACCCTTCATTATGATACCCATTGGCACACATAAATCTACTCCTACCACGACTGTCACAGAGAACCCAAATACAACATATTCTCACTGCTGTCCTCAAACTGAATGAAGTCACGACTTGAAAAAAGAACATAACTGTCTTCAGGGTACCCTAGTGATTCTATTCTCAACACAGCTAAATAGAGAAAAAAAGAGACTAAAATAAAGGAAGAGGCAGAATAGGAAAAATAGTTTGTTTTATTCAGCTAATATTTCCAGCTTTAATTCTTAAAACTCGTCACAATCACATTTTGATATGGTAAGAATTCTGTGGGTATTAAATGAAATTCTTATGCTTGATACTCTCTGGGTAATGCCATCTGGCTGCAAATCAAAGAATGCCATATTCTCAACAGGATTAAAATTAAAATAATTCAAGGGAAGGAGAGCTCACTATAACGTGGCTGAATAAAGACATATGATGGGCATAAGCAAGCTATTGCACATTGTCAATAAAGATTTGCCCTCAAAAAGGCACAGAAGACATGTATAGCCAGAATTATCCAAGCTACGGCTGAACAGAGAAGACAGTGGGCCATTCATATAATAAGAATGTGAGACAGCCTGAGTCGTACACTGGTGTACTTTCAAGATCCCAAAAAACCACATGGAATACCACTTCCCATTCTCTCTGTCTCTCTCTTTGACTCTGTCCTTGTTTCTCAGAAGACACAAGTCACCAGGATGAGAAGGCATAGAGGGTTTATAACATGAAGAAACCACAAATTGAAAGTATCAAGGAACAGTTCTTCATAGACTCCTAGAGTCAGAAGGAACCTTATAAGCCCACAGTCCCTACATGAAACGAAAATCATCCGTGTAGCACAACAGGAAAAGTGATGTCTTTGAAGCTAGAAGGCCTGGGTTCAAATTTCTGCTGTCACTTCTTCTGTAATCCTGGGCAAGTTTTTTAACCTTGCTGGGCCCCAATTTCCTCCTTCATAGACAGAAGAGTTGCACTAGATAACCTCTAAGATACCGTCTAGCTTCAAATCTATGATCTTATCATCTCCGGCAAGCAACCATTCAATTTCCTCTGAACACCTCCACTGATGGAGATCTCCTCCCTCATGGGAAAGGCCACTCTATCTGGAGCAGCTTTAATTCTTAGCAAGATCTTTCCTACAGTTGGCCAAAACTTGCCTCACTGTAACTTCTACCCATCAGTTCTAGTTAATCGTGCAAGCCAAAGTCAACAAAGATGAAATCTATTCTATCCAATAGTTTTTCAAACGTCTGAGGAACGATCATGTCCTTCCTGAGTCACCTTGCATTTAGGTTCCTAGTTCCTTCCACCCTCCTCACATGGGACTGTTCCGTGTCTTCTTGTCATTCTTGTCTCTCCTTAAGCTTGACATTTAAGCTTGACAATGGTTTATGTTCCACATACACCAAAAATTCAAAGAAATATCTTTTTGTGATAGCAAAGAAACGAAAACAAAGTAGATGTCCATCAATTAAGGAATGGCTAAACTATGGAACATGAACGTTGACTGATTAATGTAATTGAAATATTACTATGTCATAAGAAAAAATTCAGTTAAGCATAGGGAGACTTATATAAACTGATGCAGGATGAAATAAGCAGGGCCACATATATAAAAATTATTTCATATGTATGTGTGTGTTTGTATGTATAGTCATATACATGACTAAAACAATGTAAACAGAAATATCAAAGAACATCCATTATGATGAACTGGATGGACTGGAGAAGAGATTTAAAAAAATATCCCTCCCTCCTACGTTACAGGTATTCCCCACTATAGGTGGAGAATATTGCATCTACTGTCAGATACAGTTGATTTATTGGTTGGTTTTGCTGAACTGGTGTTTTTTTTTCTTATTTCTTTTTTGATTCAAGGGATGGCTCACTGGGGAGAGAAGGAAAGCATATGTTCAGAAATAAAGGTGATATGAAAACAAAAGGTATCAATAAAATAAGATTTTTTTTTTAAAATGTCCCTCTTCAGGGACAGCTAGGTGGCACAGTGGATAGAGCACTGGCCCTGGAGTCAGGAGGACCTGAGTTCAAATGTGGCCTCGGACACATAACACTCACTAGCTGTGTGACCCTGGGCAAGTCACTTAACCCTACTGCCTAGAAAAACCAAAAAATATAAAAAATAAAAAATAAAAAATGTCCCTCTTCAAACATAATGGCAAGAAGTGAAAACGCTATCCCAGATTCTGAGGGATTAAATGATAGATGTGGAATCAGGAGATGGATGTTCAAATCCCCAACTCTGATACTTAGTTTTGTGACCCTGGGCAACAAATAACTTAACCTTTGAGAGCCTCCATTTCCTCATCTGTAAAATTATTATTATATTTGCACTACATACTTCATAAGGTTGTGAAGAAATGATTTTGCAAACATTAAATAAATATATAAATGAGAGTTAATATTATCCGACCAGCAGAGAATTTAGTAGAATTATCAATTCCCTCTCCTTGGACACTAGGTTTTTTGAGGGGGGTGTTAAACATGAATAAAGCTCATGATTCTATTGATATTTTTGTTTGCCAAGTAACAGTTTTCTCAAATTGAATCTGCTATTGATTAAAATTTTCTTATAAGTATTTGTTTTCTAACCACAACTCTCATATTATATCAGTGCAGTTGATTTTTTAAGACACAACTTTCCCCCATTTTTTTCCCTTCTTCAAACTCATTCATTCCTTCTTTTCTCTGCCTTCTTTCCACCTTGAGCAATTTTGACCATTTTCATAAATTTCAGGAAGGCTGCTGGGCCCAACAAGGAACACTCTTGGATTCTTCAGGTTATTCCAGATCCAATTAATCTAACAGATATGAAAACAATAACTACAGACAAAAGTAACAACATTTATAATAAAGGCTCAACACATTCCAGCGACTTAAAAATAATAATGCTGTCTATTGGGAAGGGCACTAGATTTGGAAGCCATTTAGCGTCCCTAAGCCTTGGTTTTCTTATTTGTATTATTTTGTTTTGTTTTGGTTTTTTTGCTGGGCAATGGGGTTAAGTGACTTGCCCAGGGTCACACAGCTATTAAGTGTCAAGTATCTGAAGCCAAATTTGAACTCAGGTCTGCCTGACTCCATGGCCGGTGCTCTATCCACTGAGCCACCTAGCTGCCCCCATGGTTTTCTTATCTGTAAAATGGTGATAATACTATCCTTGGTATTATCAAAAGAGGATCAAATAAGAATGCAATGAAAGCCCCTTGTAAGCTTTAAAACTCTACATAAAATTGCAATTATTAGTTGATAATTCTTTCAATTGATATATTGAAGCAATGTGATGTGGGGGAATTGGTGGGGGGAAGAAGAATAAGCATTTATTAAGTACTTACTTTGTGCCAGGCACTGTGCTAAGCCCTTCACAAATATTATTTCAATTCTTACAACAACCCTGCAACATACGTCCTATTATTATTCCCATTTTATAGTTTAGGAAACTGAGGCAGAAAGTAAGTGAAGATAATTTGAACTCAGGTCTTCCTGACTCCTGCACCACCTAGTTGATGCAGTAGAAAGAGCACTAGACAGGAATCTGGAGACTTTCAAGTTCCAGCTATTCTGGGACCCAAGTCATTTGATCTTGGCTAAATCCACCTGGCAACTAGGTGGCGCCAGAGTGCACAGAGGGCTGGGCGTGCAAACAAGACTCGTCTTCCCGAGTTCAAATCTGGCCTCAGACTCCTAACAGCTGTGTGACCCTGAAACTCTCAGTTTGCTCATCTGTAAAAGGAGCTGGAGAAGACACTGGCAAACCACTCCAGTAACTCTGCCAAGAAAACCCCAATTGGGGTCCACGTTGATGCTCTGCAACCAGAAATATAATAAAGCTCTCAAAGATGTCAGATTTTCAGAACTGTGTATACAAAAGCACAGGTTCTACTGACCAATAGAAATGGCTCCCTCCCACTTACCGATGCCCTGACCTGTGTGGTTTCATAATATCAACAGTACCTTATAAGCCAAATTCCATGCAATGTTGGAAATCTCTGCTGTAACATTGTTTGGTCAAGCACTCATTTGGAGCACTGTTCCTGTGAACTGACTACTCCCTGTAGTACACTTACAGTGTTACTTACTAACACTGACTGTGTCACTTACCAGCATGCCTTTGCAGAAGCTATTAATGACAACAGTGCATGACTAGATTTTTTTTCCCCTCTATGTAAGCATGTAAAGTATTTCTGGAAATTTTTCGTTCCATAGAAGACAATTTGCAATAATGAACCAAGCACTCCCACAATAAGACAATGGCAACTTTTAAAACCTAGTGTGCAGGTGGGTAGGGTGCTAAACTTGGGACTTCAGGTAAATGAGTTCGAATTCCTCCTGGGATGTTTATTAGCTACATAAACCTTGGCAAAGCATTTAACCATTCTGCAAATCAATGAATCAATAAGAATTTATTGTGTAACTATTTGACTAGCATTATTACTAAGCCCTGGGATATAAAAAGCAAAAGTCTGTGCCCTCAAGGAGACATTCTAAGATGGGACATGTTTATATATTTATATGTACATATATAGTCTGCTAATTAATTTTCCCTTAATTCTACTGCATTCCCTCAGTTAATTATCTCCAGTTTATCCCATCTATATCTTCTTTGTACATAGTTGCTTGTATGTTGCCCCATTAGACATGAGATCTTAGGAACTCCCTGCCTTTTCCCTGTATTCCCAACACTTGCCAGTGCCTAGCACACAGTAGGTGTTTAATGTTTATGGACTTGACTTTGTTGATTTAACTTATTAGTGACAAAATCTCCATAAGAAAACATCTCAGTTCGTAGTTTACTATCCATTTTCAGAGTTTTTAAAAAACTATATCTCAACACATTTTCCTTTTTTTTTTAAAAAAAAATCCTTCATATATGTGTTATTTCTAAAAGACAAACCACAATTTAAATAAGTCAAGGATGCCAAAATACTCATGGAACAAATGAGCATATTTAAGGTCCTAGTGAAGGGGGTGGGGGTGGTTCTCTGGCTCCTCCGTATCTACCATCAGACACATGACAACCTTACTTATTTTTTTAAAAGGCAATTTGGAATGTACCTTGACAAACTGTATAATGTTGCAACATTATTTCTAGTTTCTCCCAGTTATTAATTCCCCCCAACATTCTGTACTTATTCTGTATATATCCAGTATTTACATATTTGTGAACAGGTACCTCACCCCACCCCCTCAATAGAATGGAAGCTCCATGAGGGCAGCTCTGTACCCTAGAGCCTGGCACTAGCAACTGACTTTTTTTATATTGATGAAATGATCTGTATATTTTTGGGGGTTTTTTTGGTTTTTATTTTTTCCCCACTTAATGGTATTTTATTTTTTTCCAATTACATGTAAAAATAGTTTTTCACATTCACTTTTATAAGATTTTGAATTCCAAATTTTTTCTCCCTCCCCCCTCCCAAGATGGCAAGCAATCTCATATAGATTATACATGTACAATCAAATTAAACATATTTCCACATCAGTTATGTTGTGCAAGAAGAAACAACACAGAAGGGGAAAAGCACAAGAAAGAAAAAAAACAAAAAAAAGTGAAAATAATATGCTTCGATCTAGCAGCCGATTTTAATAAATGCCTGCTATATCATTAGAAATTCTCTCAGAACCTGATCGAAATGTATTCTACAGTCCATTGCTACCTCTGAATTCCACAGGCAGGCTATTTATTCGTGACTAGGCGCCCACTATGTGCTAAGCAAGCTCTGATCCTCAAGAATCTCACATTCTAACGGTAGGAGGGAGACAACACAAAAATCTCAAACCACACCATGACAAATCCAGGAGACATGGAGGTAACTTTGGCGGGGAGGGCACTTCGTTAGGGGCAACTGCCAGTCGCAAACATTAAACCAGACTGGAAAGGCTCCATGTGTTACAGGGACGTCTTCTAAGAAATCTGTAACTGGTGACGTCCCTTTCACCCTCTCACTCCCTCCAATCACGTCCTCTGCAGTTATTCTCACTTCCCCCGCAACAGGGAGGGTTTGACACCTGGCTCCACACCTCCTTAAAACCTTTCTTCTCCCAACTACGCAGCTGCACAGAGATGCGTGCACATGAGCACACATATGCGTGCACAGCACACATGTACACGCACACATATGCACATCACACACATGCACATCACACACATGTACACGCACACACATCTACGAGAGAGCAGCCTCCGGGGATGGTTAAGAGGGCTGGGGAAGAGGTTGGTGCAGACTCGCTCCGAGAGCTCAACTCAGTTCCCGAGACGTGTCCCAAGCAGTGACACCTCCTCTCCCTCCGAGATCCCCCGGATTCCCGCACCCCAACCCCCACCCGCTGCCCCTGGTTCCTTCCTCTTGTCCCTGCCTCCCGGGGGAGCGAACCCCGGCGCTCTCTCACCTGCCCCGCGCCGCCCGCGGCAGCCAGATCGCGGCGCTCCGTGCCATATCACCCGGGCCGCGGTCCCCGCGGTGCCCGCGCCCCTCGCGCCCCTCGCGCCCCCCGCGTCCCCCGCGCCGCCGCTGTTGCCACCGCTGCTGCAGCTCCGGCACGCGGGGAGAGCGAGGTAGGCAAGCGGGGAAAAGGAGGGAGGCGGGGAAGGGGTGGGGGGGCGGCGCGCGCAGGAGGCCGCGGGGGCGGGGTGGAGGCGCGCCGGGAGCCTCGATCTGAGCCGGCTCCGCTCCTCTCCGCCCCTCCCCTCCCTCCCCACCGACCCGCGGGGATCCCTGCTCGCGCGAGGACACGGATGGCCGCTCGGTGCGGGGCCGGGGCCGGGGCCGGGCCGGGGAGCAGGGGACCGCCGAGTCCGCTACCCGGCTGGCTCGCG
>NW_020953959.1:659112-671954 GCF_900497805.2 Vombatus ursinus
TTCCCTCCCGCCTCCCCCGTCCCCCTCCCTTCCCTCCCGCCTCCCCCCTCCCCTCTTCCCCTTCCTTTCTTCTCTTTCCCTCCTCCCCCTCTCCTGAGGGGCTCCCCCGCCTTCCCTAGGATCCCTGCACTGAGCGAGAGAGGGGCGGTCACGGGGAGGCGAGCCAGCCACTCAGAGCCCGCAGTGGGCTTGTGGACCCAACCATTGGGACGCATGTGGGGACCCGCTTGTTCACCCAAGTTCACTCATTCGGAATCGACCCGATTAAGGGGAGGGCGGGGGCGGGGAGAGAGGAGCCCCGAATGGACACTAGGGGTCACGGGCGGGACCCGACTCCGGCTTCCTAAAGAATTATCATCGTGGGCAGCAGAGTCATTGTGACAGCTGACGTTCCTGCGGAGCTGAGAGGCTGGCGGAGGGCTTTCTTTGCAGACCTTGCCTGATTCCAGCCTCATAACAGAGAGGGGCTGTTGTCACCCTTTTAAAAATGAGGTCCGAGGTCACCCTTGAACGAGAAGCAGCTGGTCTGGGGTTACACTAGCCGCGGTATGCCCCCTGGGGGAAGGGGAGGGAGAGGGGAGGATGTACCCACAACACACTTTTAATGTGCCTTATTGGCATTTTTCTACCACTTTCTGAAGTCTAAACACTCAATAAATGTAAAAAGCCCCGATTTGTAACGGTTGCGGATTTCCCGGATGTAGATGTTCACACTAAAAATTAACAATCAGCTCTTGAGAGCCCTTTTGAGCTGGTTACCCAGAAGGTGACAAAAGCAAGTTATCTTGACTCACCTCTTCAAGCCTCAGTTTCCTCATCGGCAAAACGAAGGGACTGGATTAAATGGCCTGTGAGGCCCCTTCCAGCTCTACGAGCCCCACTCTAGTTTTCCATCTCTCCCTATCTACTGACTGCTTCCCTGCCAACTAGGAACTCGCCCCCTCGTCTACTCCCCCCAACCACCCATCTTTAAAAACCTCTTGCTGGATCCCACAATCTCCACTGCAGTCTACACTCATTACCTCCACTTCATAGCCCATTACTGGATTTTTAAATCCTCTGGCTTTGGAGCTCATCACTCAAGGAGAACTGCTCCAAAGTTACTGATGATCAACTTAATTACCAGATATAATGGTCTTTCTTAATCCTCATCCTTCTTGCCGTCTTTGAGAGCAGGGACTGTCTCGTGCCTTTGTATCCCCAATGTATAGCAGAGTGTCTGACACATAGTAGTTAGTTAATAAATGTTTATTGACTGACCTACCAGCATTTGAAAAAGTTGATTACTCTGTCCTTTTGGGGTTTTCCTTCTAAACATTTGTCTGCTTTTCCTCAGTCACCTTTGCTGTATCATCCAGGTACACCTACCAACTGAGTGCTTTTTCTTCCTAGACACTTCCTACTCTCTCTCAATTTCTGCCTGTTACGTTATCTTTATACAAATGATTCCCACATGTATATATAAGCCCTAATCTCTCTCTCTCTCCTTTCCCTCTCCATCTCTCTCTCTGTCTCACGGTCTCTCTCTCTTCTCCTGCATGACTAGACATTTCAAACTAGACTTTGTAAGCATCCCAGGGTCAACATGTCCAAAAAAGAACTCATTATTTCCCCCCTTCTCTCGGTTCCCCACCCAAATCCCGGCTCTTCTGAATTTCCCTGTCATTGTTAAGTGCACAAATATCATTCCATTCACCTAAGTCCTAAAAACCTTTGTGTCACATGCAATTTCTCAGTTGTCCTTACCCCACTTTTCCAATTAGTTGCCAAATCTTATTTCTATCTTAACATTGATTGCATATATTCCCTTCTCTCTATTCAGTCACCACCCTAGTTAAGACCTGGATCACCTCTTTCTTGGAGGGTTGCAATGGTGAGCCCCTGCCTTTCCTTTCGCTTCTCTGGTCCATTCTTCACCCAGTTGCCCCAGTGATTTTCCTAAAGCACAGGTCTGACCATATGCACCCCATCCTCTGCTCCACTCAATAAGCTCCAGCCTCTCCCTGTTACCTCTAGGATCAACTACAGACTTTTCTTTTTTGACATTTAAAGTTTTTCACAACCAGGCTGCTTCTAATCTTCCCTGTTTTTGTTGGTTCCTCCATTAGGATGTAAGTTCCTAGAGATCAGGCACTATGCCTTTATTTCCTTAAAAAATGCTCCATGTCTTTGCACAAACTGTCCTCTTGCCTCTAATGCACACTCTTACCTCACCTCCTCTCTTAGAATCCTTGGCTTCCTTCAAAGCACAGCTCAAATACCACTTTTTTTTTTCTTTTTGGTGAGGCATTCGGGGTTAAGTGACTTGCCCAGGGTCACACAGCTAGTTAAGTGTCAAGTGTCTGAGGCTGGGTTTGAGCTCAGGTCCTCCTGACTCCAAGGCCAGAGTTCTATCCACTGTGCCATCTAGCTGCCCCTCAAATACCACTTCTGCATGAAGCCTTTCCCAGCTGCTGATTCTCTCCCTCCAGGTCAAATGTGGTTATTGTTTTTACTTCACTGTTTTTCTTTGTCCCAGGGAAGAGGTTAAACCTGGTAACAGATGTTAAAATGACTGTTAAGTCCCCGAAATACCGTTATCTGTATACAAATGTTGTTACCCCATTAGAATATAAGCTTCTTGAGGGCAGAACCTATACTTTTTCACTTATGTTTTCCTATCTCCAGGTAGTACAGTGTCTGGCATATTAGTAGCCTCTTAACAAATGCTTTCTAATGATTGATTGATTGATTGATTGAAATACCATTCATCCTTTCAGAGCAAGCTCAAATACTACCTCCTTCATGCAATCTGACTGATCTCTCTCTATTGAACTATAATAGCATCTTGCTTGTATCCTTCATATATGGACCACATTCTACTTTATATTCCAACTATTTGGATACATAAGTCAACTTGAAGTAAACAAAACTACCAAAATAGCAACAACGAGGGTGTTTAGTCGAGGCAAGAAGATTGCAATTTGAGGCACCACACCAGACCAGGGTACAAGAGAGCTGGAAGGGAGCAGAAAGGGCAGGGTTTAAATACACTTCAATTGGGAGGAGTTAAACTGTTTTGCAAAATAGCTGAAGGCTGGGCAGTAGCTGACATCTAGTCAGAACAAAGGGCTCCAGGTGCAGACAGTTCCCAGATATCATAAGACCTGCACCAACCCTGGTGTCTGTGAGGTAAAGGCAACCCTTTTTGATCAACGAATTCACCACATATTATCAACCCTACTAAATTATCAGTTGTTTGAGGGTAGGGATCATATCGTATTTGTCCATCTCCCTAGCATAATTCTCTAGATGTAGAAGGGTTCCAGTAAATGTGGGTGCACTGAAGTGCATTTGCCTAGCCCTCTACCACTTGGTATCCAGTATGTGGGCAAAACCAGTTGAGAAGATATTTGGGGGTGAAACCACCTTTTTGAAACTTAATCACTAAACAGAAGCAGCTGCCTATACTTCTCATACATAGCACTGACTTTCTATGCAACCTTTCCCTCCCTAAGCAGAGCCCTTCATTCTGCATTACCCAGCAGACATCTCTTTGATCTCTAAGCTTCAGAATTCTCTAAGGGATACAGAATTATGAAATGTCAAGCCAAGGTTAGAACATCAAGTTTTGCAAATATAAATTAATTTGTCCCCAAATGACCATGGCAGCTAGGTGGTGCAGTGAGCTCTGGGCCTGAAGTCAGGAAGACTCATCTTCTTGAGTTCAAATGTGACATGAGATACTTACTGGCAGTGTGACCCTAGGCAAGTCATTTGACCCTGTTTGCTTCAATTTGCCCATCTGCAAAATGAGGTGGAAAAGGCAATGGCCAACCACTCCAGTATCTTTGCCGAGAAAACCCCAAATGGGGTCACAGAGAGTCAGACAGGACTGAACACAATAACAAATGATCATGATTTCCACTCAGTTTCACAAAATTCACAACAAAGAACCCATAATTCTCATACCATTTTGGTTGCTGTTATGAGCCTGGCAATATGGGTAAAGAATAGATCAATCAGTTGAAAAACATTTATTAAGTAATTAGTGTGTGCTAAAGTGCTGGGGATACACTTTAAAAAAAAAAAAGACAGTCCCGTCCTCAAGAAGCTTACAACGTAAAGGAGGCACATAACACAGAAAAGAAAGCTGAAAAGAGGGGAGAGGGAAAGAAGGTACCCTGTGGTACTTTCACTAGCCAGTCTTCCTCCTCTGGGAAAGCTTATAAATCTACCAAGTGATTCCTACAGACCAGAATACATATAAAGATAAGTAGGAGGCTCTGCATTGTGCCAAACAGAGCTCATA
This sequence comes from Vombatus ursinus, assembly GCF_900497805.2. Taxonomy (NCBI): domain Eukaryota; kingdom Metazoa; phylum Chordata; class Mammalia; order Diprotodontia; family Vombatidae; genus Vombatus; species Vombatus ursinus. Next base: position 663,404 of record NW_020953959.1, read on the forward strand.
TCTGCCAGACCTCATCATTGCCAACCCTCAAATGCTGATGTAGTTCCTGGGGATCAGCCTTAGGACCCTGGATGCATTCAGTTTCAAGATTTGAAGCAACTTTGATAGAAATGCACGTCCAAGCAGTACAGTTGGTAGTAAATGAAAAGTTGGCTGTTCTGTGAGCCCTCTTCAAGTGAAGGCTTCCAATTAGAGGGGCTGAGGGTCCTGAAGAAGTGGGGGTACCAACACTAATGTAATCTTACTGCATGATGAGTTTACTAGTGAAGGGGTTTCTGGGGAGCATGATTATGATGGAGTTCAAGTCTAAAGATGTAGGAAAGGCCACATGAGACTGTCATGGTCATGAATTATTCCCACTTATTTTCAAGATGGTGCTCAGCATGGATAATACCCCTTTTCTGTCCTGAAAGGATTTTGTCACAATTACAACTCTGAATATAGACTAGACCTATAATTTCACAGGGATAGAAAACTCCTTCTGCCAACATAGCTTAGCATCTTTGCTTCAACTTAGAGTGCCAGAGGGTTACTTGTCGTAGAACAACAAAATGTTTTGAGAGAGTATATGTTAAGGCAAGACTTGAACCCAGGCCCTCCTAGCTCTGAGGTTGCCTCTCTCTTCTTTGTGCTTGGGTAGAATTATAGATACAAAAAAGGCCAAAAGCTCCCTTTACTAAATCCAATGGTGAAAAAGTGCCCTCACTTGTGGATGCTTTATGGAACTGGGAATGGGCAAAGGAAATGCTAAAACTAGGTGAAGCGGGCATGCTTCAAACCCTGAAACTAAATACATCCCAGGTCCCAAGGCTGAGCCCCAGGAGCTGTATCAGTTTTTTAGGATTGGTGGTTATTAGTCCTGGCAGATGTGAGCTCTTCTTGGCATGGTGAGGAGGGCCACTCCAACCCCATCATTGCCTCCTTATGCGTTCTAGTCTGTGGTAGTTGTTTGGTAGTCTTAGAAGCTTTCACGGAAGAGGAAAACTGCCTGGTGATGCCAAATAAGCAAGAGATCTTTATTTTGGGCATGTTTTACCACCTCCTCACTACACACACAAACAGAGAGAGAGAGAGAGTGAGTGAGAGAGAGGGAGGAGGAGGAGGAGGAGGAGAGAGAGAGAGAGAGAGTGAGTGAGAGAGAGGAAGGAGGAGGAGGAGACAGAGAGAGAGAGAGAGAAATTTAAGGATTAACTTGAGACACCCAGGGGCATTAAGGGGAGGAGTAGGGAAGAAGGACTCAGAGTAAAGGCCATATGCAGATTTCAGTCCCCGTGGGAGTTTGGATACATGTGAGTTTCAGCTACCAGATGTACAACCTGATTTCAATCACAGGAAGGGGGTGACAGGCCTCAGATGTGATCTTTAGGCCCCAGAAGGAAGAAGGAGGAGGTTGATAATCTTCTATCTCTGTCTCTCTGTGTCTGTCTCTGTCTCGCTGTGTCTCTGTGTCTCTGTCATTCTGTCTCTGTCTCTGTGTGTGTGTCTTTGTCTCTCTGTCTCTGTCTCTGTGTGTGTGTCTCTCTCTGTGTCTGTCTGTGTGTCTGTCTGTCTGTCTGTCTCTGTCTCTCTTTCTTTCTCTCTGGGGGTGGGAGGAGCTGCCCTTTGGATTTGGCAAAATCCAAGGTTCTACCAAACTCTTTATTCTTCCTTTACTAGTTTGTTGGGAGAGTGTCCAGGTTCTTTTCTATATGTGTTGGAACTGTTCAGAGGTATAGACAAGAGCCAGGGGGTTTATGGAGAAAGAAAGTCTCACTTAGGCATATCTGATTGGTTATTCATCTTTAATGTGAGAGGGAAATCCTAGAGAGTTAGCAGGGAATATCCTCTTCCTACTTCCTCCCAAATCAAGACACATGGACATTTCCAATATGGAAGATTCCAAATATAGAGAGTTCTAGAAAAAAGGCAGAGTTTAAAAAAAGGTGGGGAGAGGGAATGGAACCAGTTTCACTATGGAGGGGTTGGTAGAGATGGGGTAGAATATGGAGCTCCAGCTGTTCATTTGGGAACTGGAAAAGCAGCAGAGAGGCCTGGGGCAAAACATATAGAACACAGTATATCCCCGTTACTGCTTTTTGGGGGAAAAGGGAACCAAATGAAGAGCCCAGAGCCAATTAAGCCAGGGTGCGCAAAGCTGGAGGAGAGGGGATCATCTGGTATGGATTTAGAGAAAGAAAAACTATAGGAATGACACTTTGGCAGGAGAGACAGAGACTGACAAAAAGACAGAAATGAGATGGGATCTGAAGAATGGGGATTTTAAGAGGAGCACTTGGAAATGAAGAAGACTGAAGGAGCCCCAGAACCTTCCAGGGGCAATGATGAGCCAGAGCCAAAGAGATGACCTAGGGGCTAGACAAGCTGGGGAAGAATAAAAGCACCCAAGTGTAGAGTTCAAGGAAAGGAAAGGATCCAGTGCTATGCAAGGGAGGCAAGTTACTGCTTAGTGGAATGAATGCTGGCTATGGATGGTCATTGGACAAGGGTATAGATCCTATCTCTGCCACCTAGCAATCAATCAACAAGTATTTAATAAGAGTTTACTATATATCAGACCCTGCATCTAAGCTGTCGGGATACAAAGTGAGGCAAAAACACAGTCCCTACCTTACACAGGAGCTTATGTGACTAGGAAAGAGACAATAACTGAATGTAACCCCAGTCCCAAAGCCCATTGTTATAGGGCACACTGGTGGAAATGAATGCCCTGCCCTGAGCAGGAGAGGTCCAGCCTTCTTCAGTCTTTTGGGGGACTCTTCAAGCTTTGAGGCATTTCAGGTGCTTTTGGCTTTCAACTTTATATGTGTGTGTGTGTGTGTGTGTGTGTGTATACATATATACATATATGTGTGTGCATAAATCTATGTATCTGTATCTCTTATCTCTATATCTATCTCTATATCTTTATCTATCTATATCTATGTACATACATATGTGTGTGTGTGTGTGTGTATATATATATATTGCTAGTCTGGAGACTTCAGGGTGTTTCCCTGTGGGTGAGACCTAAGACATTCTCTTGGTTGAGCTGAATTATCTTGCTCCCAATGGTAGAGCTCCTTCACTCTGTATTGTCTGGTATATATCCTCCTATCATACTTTCTCTCCTTTCCATTTTGCTACAATTTGGATAAACGTATTTCTTTGCTTTTCACTATGTGTGTCATTGTGGAACTTGTATTTGGTGGGAAAGGTCAAGCCTTGGATATAGAGCTTGGGGTCTTGCTTCCCCCCAATAATGACACAGAGAGTTAGTCCCGGAGACTAACACTAGTTAAGAGAGCAAATAGATGTGATTCTAGCCCAGTATCCCCTCTCTCTGAGGAGAGCGGAGTGACCTCTAGCCCCAGGCACCTACTTCCTCTCCTGGAAGGAATTAAGGCTTGAAGTAGAGAATGGTGGAGGGAGAAGAAGCTGGAGATATGTATCTACTCTGCTTTCCATTGAACCAACTGCACATGCTACCTGTGGAGGGACAGGCTCTTGCTACATGTGGGTCAATTCTCTACACAACTATTCAAATAAAAGACATACAGCGCAAATGGAAAGTCATCTCAGAGGAAAGAATTATCTTTTCCCCAGACCCTATGTTCTTTCGAACTTCCGTAGTATTGAAGTGGTAACCTAGGTGCCCGATCTACGTGTTTTCCTTGACTCCTCCCTCCCTCTCTTACCTTTCATATCTAATTTGCTGCCAAGTCCTATTGATTTCACCTTTGAAACCCCTTTCATATACATCTCCTTCTCTCCTCTGACATACCCCCTGGTACAGACTCTCATTACCTCCTGCCTAAACTATTGCAATAGCTACTGGTGGGTCTGTCTGGCTCAAGTCTCTCCCATTCCAGGCCACCCTAGACTCAACTGTCAAACTGATCTTCCTAAAGGACAGGTCTGACCCTGTTATCCCTCTGTTCGATAAACTCCAGTGGCCCCCTATCACTTCCAGGATCAAATATAAAATCCTCTGTTTCGCATTCAAAGCCCTTTATGACTTGGCCTCCTCCTACCTTGCTAGTCTTTTTAGAGTGTACTGTCCTTCACCTCCACATCCTGTACAATCCAGCGACACTGGTGTTCTTGCTGTTCTTCTCATATGACATTCTATCTCCCAACTTCATGCATTTTCCCAGGCTAACACAAACTTAAATGCCTTAAATGTTCTCTCTCCTCATCTCCACCTCCTGGCTTCCTTCATGTCCCAGCTAAATTCTACCTTCTACAAGAAGCTTCTCTATAACCCCTTTAATACGAATTACTTCTCTCTATTGATTATCTTCCATTTATCTTGTACAAATCTTATTTGTACATAGCTTTTGTATGGTGTCTCCTCCATTAGACTGTGTGCACCTTGAGATCAGGAGTGGGGTTTTTTTCCCCTTTCTTTGTATCCTTAGTGCTTATCACAGTGCCTGGCACATAATAACAGGCACTTAATATCAATATAAACACAATATTAACTCAATATTAATAATTAATATTAATGTGTTAATAACTGGAATATTAAAGTAGATCTGTTAATCATGGATACATTATTATAATTAACTTGATATTAACATAATAATAGGCACTTAATATTGCTACCAACAGAATAATATATTGACATCAATAATTAATATTAAAGTGTTAATGGTAATAGTATATTTTCTATATTAATAATTAATATATTGTGATTAACATAATAATAGGCTCTTAATATTTGCTGATTGTCTGACCAAGTTCAGGCAAACAGGAGGTTTCTGACTGACATAGTTACAAGCCCCTCAGTGGTTTCCACACAAGAAAAGAGAGTCCTGGGTGGGAGGGAGGGAACTAAGCCTCAAAGTCATGTGATTAAGCAAAGTGAATTCTTGTGATCTCTTTTCTGCTCACTGGTATCTATGCCTGTCTGACTGAGAGCCACTAAGAACTGCTCAGCTGAGCCAAGAGCCTTCCCTCTTTTCATTCCTTGGAATCATAATGAACTGAAACAGCCCCTGTAGCCTTGATGGGACCTCCTAATTCCCAGGCTCCAGCCATAGCACATGACACATCCTATAAGTTCAAGCCAAATTCAGAGAAAATTTTCCATTCACATGTAACACCCTGTTACAATAATTATCTGCTTTTAAGCCCAGTGGAATGTAACAGCCCCTTGGGTCAATATACTTCCTTCCTCTGCTGCTTTAAAAAATTTATATTAAATGAAATACAATTAGGAGAATTCTTCCAATTAGGAAAATTCCTAATATTTAACCAAAGGTTTGGCTGTCTGTCTTAATTTACATTTGTATTTATCTCGAGCTAGCCCTTGGCCTTTTAGTGATTGAGGCACAATTTGGGTTCCTGGAAACGTTTGGCTAAAGAAGCAAACAAAATATATTATAACGTCTGTTAACAGACAGGCACTTGGAAGGGAAGTTGGGGAAAGAGAAGACCTTTTCTTGAAACTTCCCATAGTCCTTCATGAGGTGAGTACAGCAGGAGGTGTTTTAGCCAAGATCTTCTGCTCCAAAATGCCTGTAAGGTCAATGGCCCTTCTTAATCTCTCCCTTCTTTTGTGTAGTTCATTCCTGCTTTCTCTTTCTGTTATTGCCTATTGCCCTAGCACAATCCCTACCTCTCCACCGCCCTCATATCTGATTCAGAGATAACTCCTAGTTTTCCACAAGTTCCTCAGGATAAACCTCTCTCACCCAATTAAAACAGGCTTCCTATTTCCCTTAACTGAAATGTCTTTGATTGACAATAATAATAACTATCATTTACGTAGTACTTTAAAGTACTCTTTCTTGACCTTACAGCTTATTTTCTGAGGCAGAATGGCCTCTAGTGCCCTAGCCCTCAGGGGTTCAATGAATTTGGATAGGGGAAAACAATGTCACCAAGTTTTCATTAACTTCTAAGTGAAAATTAGCATTTCCTTCCATTATAAATATAGTTGACAAACAATTATTCTGAGAAGGGAGTGAAGACACAAAGATCCTCAAAAGGCCAACCACCCTTCTTCTAAGTACTTGAACTGGGTCTTGAAAGAAGGTAAGGTTTTTAAGAGGCAGAGGGGAGGACAGAGAGAATTTCAGACAGTTCAGTCTTCACTAGGAACTTTGGTGTCTGAAACAAATTTAATTGAATTAGGGGAAAGCGAAGGGGCTAACTCCCGGATAGGGTTGAGGTAGGTAGACTAGAGACAGAGGCTGTGGGAGTCAAGGAATGGAAGAACAGCGAAGCCGGGGTGTTTGAAAAGGCAAAATCTGGGACAGAGCCAGGTACGTGGATGAGTCCTTCGAAGGTCAATGTGCCAGACTAGTGAAAAACAGAGAACTGCTTAAAAGACTATTTGCTCAGCTACTTCCTGGTTAAGCAAAACTCCAAGGAACTTAGAGTAGGTTGTTTACAGAAGTTGCAAGAGATAAGTCCCCACAAGAGATAAGTCTGTGAGAGAAGGGACTACATCCTGTCTTGAGAACAGCCTGCTGAATCTTGGAGTTAACTTCCTTGAGATAACATGGATCCTGACCTGTAACATTCTACACAGAGGAGCTTAACATGGTCTTTTCTGTCCCCCAGGTTCTTGAAGTAACTCTCTTTGCCAAGCTGAAGAAAATAATATACTGTGACTCCAATCAATGCAGTTCAGTCAATCAATCAACAAGTATTTATTGGGTACCTACTATGTGCCTAGTATAAGGTCCTGGTGATATTAGTGCAAAGAATGAAACAATGCCTACTTGCAAGGAGCCCAATTTTTTAGTGGGAGGAGATATGTTTCTTCAGTGGGGAGGAGGAAGAATGACTTGGAGGTCATTTGTAGGACCTGGCACGTAGTAAATGCTTGAAGGATCTGGACAGGATGGAGAGACCTCAAGAGGATGAGAGGTGATTGCTGAATAACAGGAAAGTCTAAATGTGGCAGTGGGAGAGCAAAGAGCAGACCACCACCTTCTCTCATCCCTTTGTGTCCTGGGATGGGAGAAAAGGAGCTGCTAGTCGTAGAGAGGGGGCCAAGAGATGTGGTGTCTTCAGCACCAAAGATGATTCTGAGATGGAACAGTGGAATTCGTTAACCTTAGAGGAAGGCTCCTGGGGGAGGACAAAGGATCAGCCCTGGACCTAAGAGGGCTTTTGCTAGGCAGGAGTGATGAGGAAGCCCAGGCTAGCCTCACTCCAACTTTACCACACTAATGTTCTCGTCTGAACTCTTGCTTTCCCTGAAAGTGGCCCTCCCAGTCAGGGTTCTTGGGCAAGGTAGCTATCACAGAATCCCAGATTTAGAGCTGAAATGTACCTTAGACCTTGGAATCCAATGCCTTCATTTTACACATGAGGAAACTGAGGCTGTAGAAGGGTAGTGGTTTGCCCAGGATCACACATCTAATAAATATCTGAGGAAAGATTCAAACTCAGATCTTCCTGACCCCTATTGACTACGCTACCTACCTGCTTCTGAATTAGGAGCTAGTTTGGGCTCTGGTGCCAGCATAGACATCAGGTACCAGGATTATTAAAAAGATGACAACCTCAGGTAGGGTGGTCCAACTTTAAGGAGCTAAGGTGATTGTTTTTCCTAACAAGGAGGGTCCCTCACACTGAGGACCAACTTCACCTACATCCTGACTTGGCCTCGCGTGGGTCATTATTCAGTTTCCTTTGGCCCTTCTCATCTTCAGGATAACTTATCCTATCCCTCTGACCATTTCCTTATTTTCAGGGACATTTACATACAATTTAAAAAAATATGTAATCCTAAAGAATGAGTGGGTCAAACTAACATAGGAACAATCAATAACTTCATCAGAGAGAAGGACAATAATGAGATATCATACCTAAACTTATGGGATGCAGCCAAAGTAGTTCTTAGGGGAAGTTTTATATCTCTAAATGCTTACATGAATAAAAAAGAGAAAGAGGAGATGGATGAATTGGACATGCAACTAAAAAAAACAGAAAAAGAACAAATTAAAAATTCCCAATTAAATACCAAATTAGAAATGCTGAAAACCACAGGAGAGATTTATAAAATTGAAATTAAGAAAACTATTGAACTAATAAATAAAACTAATATCTGGTTTTAAGAAAAAAACAATAAAATACATAAACATTTGGTTAGTTTGGTTTAAAAAAAAGAAAGAAAAAAAACCAAATTACCAGCATCAAAAATAAAAAGGGTGAATTCACCACCAATGAAGAGGAAATTAAAACAATGATTAGGAGCTATTTTGCCCAACTGTATGCCAATAAATTTGACAATCTTAGTGAAATGGATGAATATTTTTTAAAATGTACTTTATTTTTTCCCCAATTACATGTTAAGACAATTTTAACATTGATTTTTTTCTAAGTTTTGAATTCCAAATTTTACCCCTCCCTCCCCTTTCCTCTCTCTGAGATTGTAAGCAATCTGATCTAGGTTACATATGTGCAATCATGTAAAACATTTCTACATTAGTCATTTTGTACAAGACTTGAATAAAAAAAAGAATGAATGGAAGGAAAGAAGGAAGGAAGGAAGGAAGGAAGGAAGGAAGAAAGAAAGAAAGAAAGAAAGAAAGAAAGAAAGAAAGAAAGAAAG
>NW_020953959.1:671964-694567 GCF_900497805.2 Vombatus ursinus
AAGAAAGAAAGAAAGAAAGAAAGAAAGAAAGAAAGAAAGAAAGAAAGAAAGAAAGAAAGAAAGAAAGAAAGAAAGAAAGAAAGAAAGAAAAAGAAAGAAAAAAAAGTATTAGTCTGTATTCAGACAGTATCAGTTCTTTCTCTGGAGGTGGATAGCTGCTTCATCATTGGTTCTTTGGGATTGTCTTGGATCATTGTATTGCTGAGAATAGCTAAATCATTCACAATTCTTCATCATACAACATTGCTGTTACTGTATATAACATTCTCCGGGTTCCGCTCATTTCACTTTGCATCAGTTCATGTATGTCTTTGAAGATTTTTTCTGAAATCGCCTTCCTTGTCATTTCTTATAGCACAATAATATTCTATTACAATCATATACCATAGCTTGTTTAACTGTTCCCCAATTGATGGGCAGCCCTTCAATTTCCAGTTCTTAGTCACAACAAAAAGAGCTGCTCTAAATGTTCTTGTACAAATGGGTCCTCCCCCCCACCCTTTTCTATGTCGTTGGGATACAGACCTGGCAGTGGTGTTGCTTTATCAAAGGGCATACACAGTTGTAGAGCTACCTTTGGGTGTAGTTCCAAATTGTTCTGCAGAATGGTTAGATCACTTCACAACTCCACCAGCAGTGCATTAGTGTCTCAGTTTTCCCACACCCCCTCCAACATTTGTCCTTTTTTTGGTCATATTAGACAATCTGATAGGTGTGAGGTGGTACCTCAGAGTTGTTTTAATTTTCATTTCCCTAATCAATAGTGATATAGAGCATTTTTGCATATGACTAGAGATAGCTTTGATTTCTTCATCTGAAAACCTTTGACCATTTACCAATTGGGGAATGACTTGTATTTTCAAAAATTTGACTCAGTTCTCTATATATTTGAAAAATGAGGACTTTATCAGAGATACTTGTTGCAAAAGAATTTTCCCCCAGTTTTCTGCTTTTCTTTTAATTTTGCTTGCATTGGTTTTGTTTGTGCAAAAACATTTTAATTTTATATAGTCAAAATTATCTATTTTACATTTTGTAATACTCTCTATATTTTCTTTAGTCCTAAATTCTTCAGGGACATTTCTATAGCAGCCCTGGAATTCCTTGGAAAGGAGCTACAGGCATGAAAGGAGGTTTAAGGGTGGAATAGGTCATGCCAGACTAACTTCATTTCCTTTTTTGACAGGAATTTTAATAGTAGGATCCCTAAACCACAGATAGTAGATAGAGTAGGGGAGAGGTGCTGTGGCTATAGCTTATTTAGATTTTCACAAAGTTTATGATAAAGTAGCTCATACTATTCTTGTGGAGAAGATGGGGGATACAGATTAGGCAATAACACAATTACATCGATACAGAACTGGTTAAATAGCTCAACTCGAAGAGTGGTTGCTAATTGTTTGATAATCACGGCAAGAGTCTGCAATGACTGACCCCAATGATCTATGTGTACTTGGCCATTTGCTCCTTAACATTTTTATCAATGAACTGGATGAATTATATAGGTTACTTTAGGTGACGCAGTGGATAGAACACCAGACTTGGAGTCAGGAAGACCTGAATTCAAATCCAGATTTAGACACTTACTAGCTGTGTGATCCTGGGCAAGTCACTTAACCCTATTTGCCTCAGTTTCCCCATCTGTAAAATGAGCTGGAGAAGGAAATGGCAAACCCTTCCGGTATCTTTGCGTAGAAAACCCCAAATGGGGTCACAAAGAGTCAGATACAACTGAAAATGACTAACCAATAAAAAGAAGTGGAGAGATGACTGAGACACCTCTCAATTACCAGGGTCATAATAAACACAGGGACACCAGAGCTTTACCCCAGGGCAGAAAATTTAGAGGGTAAAGACACTTAACACATGTACTCCACCAGCAGAGTAGAAGGAGGAGAGGGAGCTCAGATGCTGTCAGGTGTTGGGAGGATGGGCCAGTTGTGGCCCTCCCTTTCCCTCTGTCCCACAAAGAAATTCCCAACCTGCCCCACCTATTCTTTTCTGAGGCCAGCCCTTCCCTCTCTCCTTTTCAGGCAAAAGAGCCTCTGTTCTGCTGTCTCTCTGAAGGCAGCAGGGTTTCACTCGAGTGAGAATGAGCAATAATCCCAGCATTGCCTTCCTCAGCAAGGTTCTTCCATGGAACAGAAATAGCACAAAATTACAGAACTTGTGGTTTAGACTAGAGGCCCTCTAGGGTAGCATGGCACATTGGAAAGCTTCTTGAATTTGGAGTCTAGAGACCTGGGTTCAAATCCCAGATCTGCCACTTATACTTAGGACAAATTACTTCATTTCCCTGGCCTTCAGTTTCTTCATCTGTAAAATGAAGATAATGACAGCACCTACGTCCCAGAGTTGTTATAAAAATAGAACGAGGTGGTAGTTATATAGCAAAATTTGCACTTTGCAAACCTCAATGTTTTGTGTAAATGCTTTTCTAATTTTATAATGTAATAATTTTTTGTAATTTTATAGCTTTATAAATGATTTTGTTTTGTATAAATTTACTTATAAAATGAAGTGATAAGAATAGATGCTCTCTGTGTTCCTTCCAACTCTGTACGTGCATATTATGTATGTGTACAGGGGATGTCTTTTCCTACTCAGAAATTTTATCATCACTATAGTAACAGATTCTCCCTCCCCCTTAATTGAATGTTTCTTAATTTTTGTGTGGTTTTCACATTGTCAATTGCAGAGTCAATTTGAGGGTGTATTTCATGCTGCCCTCTTCAGGCACCAAAATTGCTAGTTATGTTCTCCCTATTTACTGCAAAAATATATTCCCACAGTAGTTCTCAGGGGACTTGTTTACTCTTAGTCTGTCCACTTATCCCTCTCCAAGTACTTTCTACAAAGTGCTCTTCAGTGGTGAATTGAGCACATTTTTCTCTCCAGTGGCCTGACCCACGCCAAGGGCAATGGGAGAATGACCTCATCCTTCCTCCATTCTCTGCTCTTTGCAGAATATCACAGACACAAGCTGTGTCTTTTTTCCTCCTCCACTGCAGCTTTCTATTGATGGCTTGTTTTTAGCACTGTTATTCACTCTGATTTCTGGATCGTTTCTGGCTGGATATGCCTACAATCATTACTTCTGCTCTGCTATTTGGGCTCTTTGCTTTGCATTTCAGATGGTCTGCCCTGCGTGTTCTAACTGAATTACATTCCAAGTGTCTTTGTATCTACCTCTACAATTTACCAAGGTCACCTTTAATCCTGTCCTATACTCCTAGGTTCCCACAGTAATTCTGTAATTTTATTCTCCATTTACCCTGGCACAGGACTGATTCACCCAAAGTAGGTCAGACAGATCTGAATACAAAGTGTCCAGAAGTGACGCGACAGCTGCTACTATCCCTCATCCCTTCTCCCTACTAGCCCTCCTAGCCACAGTCCCTTTAGAGATCTGCAATTCCATCTCTTTGAGTATTTCTTTCACCAATAAAACCCACAACCCCTGGGGAGGCACTTAGTAGGTGGTCTTTAAAAGTTGTAGTGGTTGAAAAATTCAAGATCCTGTGACTAACATGTCAATGAGCTCAGCTAGTGCTTGAATAATATACATATATATGATCCATCACTGGGTCTAGACTTGATGACTGCCCGGCTTTGAAGAGAACTACCAGAGAATCATTTTCCCCCAGCATAGCCTTCAAGAACCCGGGACTATCTCCAATGTTTAATTGCACATAAAACGAAGCCTTTATGGAGGAATTCCACCTTGACTCCTTCCCCAACTTTCATCTTTAAAAAAATGGAGAAAGGATAGATTACCTCATATGTCACCAGGCAAGTCATTGCAGGCAGCTAAGTGGTAGAGTGGACAGAGCACTGGGGCTAGAGTCAGGAAAACCCAAGTTCAAATACTTCCTGTCACCCTGGGCAAGTTACTTAACCTATCTGCCTCAATTTCCTCATCTGTAAAACCAGGCAATAAATATTTATTAAGCACCTATTATGTGCCAAGTACTGTGCTAAGTTCTGGGGATATAAATTGGAAAAAGAAACACAGTTCATGTCTTCAGGGAAGGTTCCCTTGCAGGGTCATGATGGGAAAGACCAAAGGAATGCAGCTGAGTGGGGAATGAAGAGATAGAGGCCTGAGCACCCTCCTTAAATGGAGGTTTGGGGAAGTGTTCTCTGTGCCTTCCCATTACAGGGGCTGATAAGTTGTGGGTACCAAGGCTGACTGGATCTTGCACGATGATGAGGTTTCCAAAGCATCGTGGGAAAGTTCAAAGTAGTATAGTTAGGTGAGAAATGGGAATGATAACAACACCTCCCTCTTAGAGTTACTGTGAGTCAAATGATATAACATGTAAAGCGCTTTGGAAAACTTAAAGTACTATATACATATATCTATACAAAAATGTGTGTATTATGTATGTATAATTCATCTTTCTCTGTTTTCTTGATGGAAGTATTTAGAGATACAAATTTTCCCCTGAGAACTGCTTTGGCTATGACCCTAAAATTCTGGTATGTTGTCTCCTTGTTGTCATTAACTTTATTGAAATGATCTATGATAATGATTTGTTCTTTAGCCCACCAATTCCTTAGGATTCAGTTATTTAGTCTCCAATTAAGTTTTAATCCCTCCTTTTGCAGCCCTTTATTGAATGTATTTTTTTTTTTTGCATTGTGATTGGTAAATGATGTGTTTAGTAGATAGGTAGGAATGGAATTGGGCAAGTAGGTGGTATGGTGGATAGAGTGCTGGGCTTGAAGTTGGGAAGACTCATCTTCCTGAGTTCAAATCTAGCCTCAGACATTTACTATCTGTGTGACTCTGGGCAAGTCACTTATCTCTGTTTGCCTCAATTTCCTCATCTATAAAATAATCTGGAGAAGGAAATGGCAAACCACTCCATTATCTTTGCCAAAAAAATCTCAAATGGAATCACAAAGACTCCAGTATGACTGAAAATGACTGAACAACATAAAGGAATGGAATAGATGTAAGGGGTGGAGAGAGGACATGTCAGGAATGTCCTGGTGAACAATGAGAATAAAGACATGGAAAGGAGAGAATTAGAATGTGTTCAAGGGTTATCAGACTTTGCAGTTTGGCTCAAGTGTGGAGGCTGGGGAGGGTTAACAGCAGGAGATATCTGGAAATTAGGGTGGTGCCAGGATTTCAGCTTGGAAAGCACCAGTATATCAAATGTCTGAGCTTGAAAAGAACTTTGTCACCATCTATCCAAGTCCACCCTCCTAATCTGCAGATGAACATACTGAATCCAATGAGGTGGCTGGTCCAAGGTTCCCCAACAAAAATACCAATGAAATGTTCTTTCTACTTCATCAGTAGGCCAAGAACACGTACCGATGGAACGAGGAGCCAAGCTGGTGAGCTTTGATGGGTAGTGGGGCTGTACAAGGGGGTAGAGAAGGCAATTTTAAGAGCATGTGGTGCCAAGTAGAGAATGCACACCAAGCTGTCCAGGACACCTTTCTTCCCTGTTCATAACTCGGATGCTACGTCAGAACCTGAATTCAATCCTGCCGAGCAAAAGGAGAGCCTGCCAGCTCCCAGGGGCAGTCAGCAGGCGGAGAGACATTGGTACCCCTCCCTACACAGGGAGTCTCCCTATGCATCTGGATTCCTGCCTGCCCTCTGGGAGAATTGGCTAGCACAGTTCCTTTCAACTGCCTCTGCCCTTTCATGGCTTCTTACCAAAGTAGAAACTCTCATTTCCTGAAGGAATATACTACCAAACACCTCCCTTAGCAGAAATCCCTGTAGTCCCTACTGCCTCTTTCTAAGCCCCAATAGGACAATCCCTTTCCCTCTTCTCAGACCAGAGCTCAGATGAGAAGCCTGGTTTTCAAGGACAGGCCTGAAGAAAACCAAAAAGGCTTCTTTATAATTACTGACATTTATATAAGGCTGTAAAGTTTGCAAAGTATGTACTTTGCATACATTTTCATTTGAGCTTCACAACAACCCTATGACATAGGCTCTTTGGGGATTATTATACCTGGTGTTTTTTGACCTGGAATTTTTATTCCATTGATAGGGAGCTCCCTCCATGGAAGCAGGTCACTCTTCTAAGATGGGTCATCTTAGAGAATTGCCCGGGACGATTCAGCCTGTAGGTGTCAAAGGAAGGATTTGAACTCAGGTCCTCTTGACTCCAGGGCTAGTCCTTTATCTACTACGCCATGGTGCCTCTCCAGTTTTCCAGATGAGGAATTGAGGCTCAGAAAGATTGATTGTCTCGTTCCTGGTATGTGTCAAAGGCAGATCTTCCTAACCCCAAAGTCACCTTATATCAATGTGAATATCACCACCACCACCACCACCACCACCACCACCAACAGCTACCATTTCCAATGTGCTTTAAGGTTCGTAAAACTCTTCTGATATGCTATCTCATTTGATCCTTACAACAACCCTGTGAGGTAGGTGCTACTTTTATGCCTATTTTACAGATGAAGAAACTGAGGCAAATAGAGGTTAAGTGACTTAGCCAGGGTTACACAGCTAGTCAGTGTCTAAGGAGGATTCAAACTCAGGTCTTCCTGACTCCGAGTCTAGCGCACTACTCACTTTATCACCTAGCTGTCTATTGCACAGTGCTTCTGTCATTTTACAGATGAGGAAACTGAGGCTCAGGGAGGTTAAGAGACTTGCCTATGGTCATATAGCTAGGACGTATAAGAGGCAGGATTCAAGCTCAGGTCCTCCACACTCCAACTCCAAGACTCTCTCTACTCTCAGTCCTATTATGAGTAAAGAATTGTGACAACTCTCATTTACATATTTCTTTATGGTTACAAAATACTCTCTATATGTTATTTCATTTGACTCTCATAAGTGAGGGAAGTAGTGCAAGTATTATTTTACACATCAGGAAAGCCAGCGGATAGGCGGTTTACTGAAGGTAAAGACTCCTAATAACGCCATTGAGCCTTGATCCGAGACTTTCGGCTCAGTCAGACCAGATTCCCTTATTCTCCTAGGCGTAGCTGTCTCCCCATTGATGGGAGGCAACAGAATAATAGACTTTCAATGTAATCACGGGGGCTCAATTCAGTAGTATGTGTACTAAAATAAAAATGATGCAGAGATTAGCATGGCTCCTGGGAAAAAATGACATGCCAAATCTTGAAGCATTCCATATTTTTCAGAATGAGATATATTTTCAGATATAGCCAATGTGGGGATTTGATTTGATTGCCAAGATTAGAAGGAAAGCAGAAAGCTGGGAGAAAATTGTATAGCAATTTTCTCTGATAAAGGTCTCATTTCTGAAATATGTAGAGAACTGAGTCAGATTTATAAGAATATAAATTCAGGCAGTTTTCAGATGAAGAAATCAAAGCTATCTCTAGTAATATGGAAAAAAATGCTCTAAATCACTATTGATTAGAGAAATGCAAATTAAAACAGCTCTGAGGTACCACTTCATACCTATCTGATTGGCTAACATGACAGAAAAGGAAAATGATAAATGTTGGAGGGGATGAGGGAAAATAGGTACATTAATGAACTGTTTGTTGGTGGATCTGTGAACTGGTCCAACCATTCCGGAGAGCGATGTGGAACTACATCCTAAACGCTACAAAACTGTGCTTACCCTTTGATCCAGAAATACCAATCCTAGTTCTATATCCCAAAGTGATCAGAAAGGGGGAAAGGACCTACTTGTACAAAAACATTTACAGTGGCTCTTTTTTAGTGGCAAGGAATTGGAAATGGAGGGGATGCCCATCAATTGGGGAATAGCGGAGCAAGTTGTGATATATGAATGTAATGGAATATTACTGTACTATAAGAAATGAAGGGAAGGTGGATTTCAGAAAGACCTGGAAAGACTTATATAAACTGATGCAAAGTGATGTGAGCAGAACCAGCAGAACGTTGTACACAGTAACACTAATATTACATGATGATCAACTGTGAATGACTTAGCTAATCTCAGCAATACAATTATCTAAGACAATTTCAAAGGACTTGTGGTAAAAAATGATATCCACATCCAGAGGAAGAGCTGATAGAATATGAATGCAGATTAAAGCATGTTATTTTTCACTTTCTATATTTTTGGTGGGTTTATCTTTTTTTTAATCTGTCTTTTTTTTTTTACAACATGACTAATATGGGAATATGTTTTGCACGATTACACATGTATAACCTCTATCAAATTGCTTACCATCTCAGAGAGTCGGGAGGAGAGGGAGGGAAGGAGGGAGAGAATTTGGAACCCAAAATTTTGAAAAATGAATGTTAAAAATTATTTTTACATATAATTGGGGAAAATATTATTTAAAAACAGCTAAATTTCATCAATTTATTTTTAATTTTAATTTAATTTTTGCATCAATATTCATTAGGGAAATTGATCTATAGTCTTTTCCCTCTGTTTTTGCTTTTCTTGGTTTAGGTATTAGCACCATATTTGTGTCCTAAAAGGAATTTGGTAGGACTCCTTTGCTTATTTTTCCAAATAGTTTATGTAGCATTGGAATTAATTGTTTTTTTTAATGATTGGTAGAATTCACCTGTGAATCTCTGGCCCTGGGGATTTTTTTCTTAGGGAGTTAATTGATGGCTTGTTTAACTTCTTCTTCTAAAATGGGGTTATAAATTGCTTAGATTAACAGAAGGAAAGTATTCTATTTTCTCTTCTGTTAATCTAAGCAATTTATATTTTTGTAAATCTTCATCCATTTTGCTTAAATTGTCAGATTTATTGGCATATAATTGAGCAAAATAACTCCTAATCATTGCTTTAATTTCCTCTTCATTGGTGGTGAATCCACCCTTTTCATTTTTGATACTGATAATTTGGTTTTTCCTTTTTTTAAAAATAAAATTAACCAATAGTTAGTTTTTCTATTTTATTGGGTTTTTTTTTTTCATAAAACTAGCTCCTAGTTTTATTCATTAGTTCAATGGTTTTCTTACTTTCAATTTTATTAATCTCTTCTTTGATTTTCAGGATTTCTAATTTGGTGTTTAATTGGGGATTTAAAATTTGTTCTTTTTCAATGCTCTAAATCACTATTGATTAGAGAAATGCAAATCAAAACAACTCTGAGGTACCACATCACACCTATCAGAATGGCCAACATGACAAAACAGGAAAATGATAAATGTTGGAGAAGATGTGGGAAAATTGGAACGCTAATGCATTGTTGGTGGAGTTGTGAAATGATCCAACCATTTTGGAGAGCAATTTGGAACTATGCCCAAAGGGATATAAAAATGTGCATATCCTTTGACCCAGCAATAGCACTTCTAGGGCTATATCCCAAAGAGATCACACAAATGGGAAAAGGACCTACATGTACAAAAATATTCATAGCAACTCTTTTTGTAGTGGCAAAGAATTGGAAATTGAAAGGACGCCCATCAATTTGGGAATGGTTGAGCAAGTTGCGGTAAATGAATGTGATGGAATACTATTGTACTATAAGAAATGATGAACAGGCTGACTTCAGAAAAACTTGGAAAGACTTGTATGGTCTGATGCTGAATGAAGTGAGCAGAACCAAGAGAATGTTGTACACAATAACAGCCATGTTGTGTAATGACTAATATTGATAAACTTAACCCTTCCTGGCAATACAAGATTCTAAGACATCTCCAGAGGCCTTGTGATGGAAAATGGTATCCACATCCAAAGATAGAACTATGGAAGCTGAATTGCTATTTTTTTTCTCTTCTGTTGAGTTTTGTTTCCTCTTTCTGATGGTTCCTCCTACTGGTTTTCATTTTTACTTACAACATCACTAATGTGAAAATATGTTTAATATGAATGTAAATGTATAGCCTATATCAGATTGTACACTGTCTTGGGGAGGGTGGTGGGGAGGAAGGGGGAGAAAAATTTTAAACTCAAAAGCATATGGAAGTGATTATTGATAAATCAAAATAAATTAATAAAAATTTTTTAAAAGTTGTTCTTTTTCTAGTTTTTTTAATTGCATATTCAATTCACTGATCTGCTCTTTCTCTGTTTTGTTGATGTAAGCATTCAAAGATATGAGTTTTTCCCTAAGTATTGCTTTGGCTGCATTCTATAAATTTTGGTATGTTGTCTCTTTGTCATTTCCTTTAATGAAATTATTGATTGTTTCTGTGATTTGTTCTTTGAGCTACTCATTCTTTAAGATTAGATTAGTTTCCAATGAATTTAAAATCTATTTTTCTTTGACTTTTTATTAAATGTAATTTTTATTGCATTATGATCTGAAAAGAATGCTTTTAAATTTCTTCCTTTCTGCATTTGATTGTGAGATTTTATGCCCTAATGCATGGTTAATTTTTGTGTAGATGCCATATACTGCTAAGAAAAATGTATATTCCTTTCTGTCCACTTCAATTTTTTCCAGAGATCTGTCAAGTCTAACTTTTAAAAAATTCTATTCATTTCCTTAACTTTTTTCTTGTTCATTTTTTGCTAAATTTATCTAGTTCTGAGAAAGGAAAGCTGAGGTCCTCCACTAGTATAGTTTTACTGTCTATTTCCTCCTATAACCCATTTAACTTCTCTTTTAAAATTTGGATGCTATACCATTTGGTACATGTATGCTTAGTATTGATATTACTTCATTGTCTAGGGTACATTTTGGCAAGATGTAGTTTCCTTCCTTATCTCTTTTAATTAGATATATTTTTGCTTTTGCTTTGTCTGAGATCATGATTGCTATACCTGATTTTTTTTTTTACTTCAGCTGAAGCATAATAGATTCTGAACCAGCTCCTTATCTTTACTCTATGTGTGTCTCTCTGCTTCAAATGTGTTTCTTGTAAACAAAACATTGTAGAATTCTGGTTTTTAATCTACTCTGTTTTCCACTTCTGTTTTATGGGTGAGTTCATCCCCACTCACATTCACAGTTATGATTACTATGTATTTCCCTTCATTCTATTTCCCCCATTTATCTCTCTCTCTCTCTCTCTCTCTCTCTCTCTCTCTCTCTCTCTCTCTCTCTCTCTCTCTCTCTCTCTCCCCACCCTGTCCCTTGTCACCAATGTTCTGTTTCTGACCACCACCTCTCACCATCTGCCCTGCCATCTGTCAGTCCCTGCACCTTCTCCTTTCCCCTCCCTTCCTACTTCTCCATAAGGTAGAGTTCTATACCCAATTGAATGTGTATGTTATTCCCTCTTTGAGCCAATTCCAGTGCGAATAAGGTTCAAATGATTTTCCAGATCAGTTGTTTTTCCAATGAGATATTTCATATTTTTTTCTATTTTTTTCATTCTTTTGATTTTATTTTATTGTTTCTTGATGTCTCATGGGGTCATTACCTTCCATTTGCCCAATTCTAATTTGTAAGGAATTATTTTCTTCAGAGAGTATTTGTATCTCCCTTTCCATTTGTCCAATTCTATTTTTAAGGAGTTGTTTTCTTCAGTGGATATTTGTAAATCTTTTCCCATTTTTTTGCTTCCTTTACCAAGCTGCTGACACTTTTTTTTTCATAATTCTTTTGTATCACTCTCATTACTTTTCTCAATTTTTATCCTACCTCTCTTATTTGACTTTCGAAATCCTTTTTGAGCTCTTCCAAGAGTTCTCTTTGAGTTTGAGACCAATCCATATTTTTCTTTGAGGCTTCACATGTAAGCATTTTGACATTGCTGTCCTCTTCTTAGTTTGCATTTTGATCTTCCCTGTTACCATAATAACTTTTTGTGGTCAGGTTTTTTTTTTTACTCATCTTCCAGCCTATTTTGTGACTTTTAAAGTTGGAATCTGCTCCTAAGATGGAGGGGACACTGTCTCAAGTTTCTTGTGCTGGGGCATAGGGCCTTGCTGCTGACCTCTGTAGGCATCAGGACCTCACCACTGGCTTGCTGGGGTATGGACTTCTGCTGGTTTGCCCAGACACCACCTGTTTAGGACTTTGCTTGCCTTAGTGAGACAAACCTCTCCTACCAATCTTTTGGGCTGGCAAATTGTTTGCTTTTGTTGGTTCTGCCTCTCTAGAATTCATTCTGAGGTGTTATTTTATAGTTGTTTAGAGGGGAATTTGGGAGAGTTCAGGTGATTTCCTGTTTTACTCTTCTATCTTGGTTTGGCCCCTTGATTTATCCAAGTCTTGAAGGAAGCTAGGGATTCTATGAGGTGGAGGAGAGAAGAGAATTAATTCTGGGCAAGAGATTTTGTACAAAATCATAGAGAGAGAAGGCAGAGAAATGCAACCTGCTGGGGACTTCATGTCAGGTGACTTTCCTTACCTCTAGTTCACTACCTGGCTGTGTGATCTTGGAAAAATTTCCTCATATCTGAGCTATATTAGAAATGGATACAGATATTTAAGAACAAAAGTCATTCTTCAGGAGATAAGTGGTCAAAGGACATTTTTTTTTCTTTTTTAAAACTCTTTTTTTCTTTCTTAACAAATCTTTATTCTCTCTCCCTGTCACTTCTGTCCCTGCTCCCCAAACTAAACAACAACAACAACAACAACAACAACAGAAAGAAAACCTTTGTTATAGGTATACATAGATAAGCTAAATAATTTCCCATAATGGTATGTAAAAAAAATCTCTGTTTTATTCTGTTTCCTGCATCCTTCAACAGGGGTAGTATGCTTCATTGGGCCCCTGGAATCATGCTTGGTTAATGAAATTGATCAGAATTCTCAGGTCTTTCAAAGTTGTTTTTCCACATATTATTGCATAAATTGTTCTCCTGATTCTGCTGGAACAGTTTTCAGATTAAGAAATCCAAGCTATCGACAACCATCTGAAAAAATTTTCCAAACCATTAGTAGTAAGAGAGATAAAAAACAAAACGAAACAAAACAACCCCAAGGTTCCACACCAGACTCGTTAGGTTGTCAAGGTGATAAAATTTGTAAATGGACAATGTTAAAGGAACTTTGGGAGGCTAAGAATACAAATGCACTTTTGCTGGAGCTCTGAATTGGTCTAGTTACTCTGGAAAGCAATTTGGAGCTATGCCAAAAAGTCCTAAACTGTCCATACCCTTTGATCCAATGATACCTCTAAGCAAACTCAGAGGGAGTGAATCAATTATTCAGCATCTGATATATACAAGACTACAGTGCTACTCATGTAATATTTTTTGACATGACCATTATGGAAATTTGTTTTCCTTGTCTATGCATATTTGTAATTTAGGTTTTATTTTTCTTTTTATTGCTTAATTGGGGGGCAGGGGAGAGAAGGAAAATGAGAGGAAGAGAAAATAAGTGCTGATTAATAAAGAAAAAAGGAATTTTATAAGAAGAAAAAAATTTTCATGTATTTTGATACATATCTACTGGAGGCAAAAATTAAGATGCCCCTGCCTTCAAGAAGTTTACATTCTATTGGGAAGGACCTATGTGTCCAAAAATACTTATAGCAGCACTTTTTGTTAGGAACCAGTAACTTGGGTAGTGCCCACCAATTGGGAGATGGCTGGATAAATTGTGGTATAGGATGATAATGGAATATTACTGCACCACAAAAAAAAAAAAAATGATTAAAGGGTTGAATGCAGAGAGCAATATGAATTGATTTAGAATAAATGAAAAAATTGGGGCAGCTAGGTATCACAGTGGATAGAGCTCTGGCCTTGGAGTCAGGAGGACCTGAGTTCAAATCTGGCCTCAGACACTTGACATTTACTAGCTGTGTGACCCTGGGCAAGTCACTTAACCCTGATTGCCTCATCAAAAAGCAAAAAAAAAAAAGAGAGAGAGAGAGAGAGAAAATTAAGAGAACAATTACATAATAATGGAAAAGAAAACAATTTTGAAAAAGTACAGAATGCAGCCAATCATGATTTCAGAACATTAGTGACAAAACACATTTCTCATGTCTTGGCAGAGAGATGGAAGACCGGAGGAGCAAAATGAGGCATATAGTTTCAAATATGGCCAATGGGTTGGGTTGTTATGATTGACTATACTTACTTGTTATATCGAAGGGCTTGTATGTATGTGGGGAAACAAAAGGAGGGTGAATTAGTGAATAGTGGTAGATATACAAACAAAAATGGAAAAGAACATTAAATTTTTTTTTAAATACACAGAAGAAGAAAACAAAAAGCAGTAAAGAAGAGACAAACAGAGCAATTTTGTTATTCCTCTAACAGTTAAAAGTAAGGCAGATTGAGGCGCAATGTTCCAAGTACAATCGGTTTATTAATAAAGCATGAATTTACCAGTAAATAGGACCTCAGCTTCATTAGCAAAGCTAACACCCTGAATGAGGGCGACAGCTCTCTTTTATAGTTTTTGGGAGCACAGAAAATAGGAAGGCTAGCGTCATAACTGGAAGAAAATGCAATTGGATGGAAATTAAGAATGAGAGCTAGCAAACTTCTTTCCTGCTATGACTATGAAATGTTCACTGTTTGAGTCTAGCCGCCTCTGAAAGGACAGAAATAGCAAACCAGACTTCCATGGAGAACAAGCCAGACATCCTTAAAGGACAGCGTGGTGATGTAAAGATACTAGACCAGACCACCTAGTGACTGCTTCTTCCTGCAAGGGTAACAGATTTCCTTGACACAAGAATAGAATAGTGATTAACAAGAGAGCTGGATTTCTAAATTTAACTCATTACAGGCCAGCTGAATTCTGAGTTCAGAGACAAAGAACCATGACTTTGGCAGTTACAGGATGAAGTCAGTTAAAAATAATACAGAATCAATCTGATTATTTCACTACCTTGTTATATTTAATATATACTTTAAAAAAACTAACTAAATCATGGAAATTCACAGTTTTACATGTAATCCTCTTTTTGTATTTTGCATATTTAAATATTTGTGTTTGTTGATGATTGTTAGTAACTTTAAAAAAAAACTAGAATGGGGGGGCAGTTAGGTGACACAGTGGATAGAGCACTGGACCTGGAGTCAGGAGGACCTGAGTTCACATCTGGCCTTAGACACTTACTAGCTAGTTGTGTGACCCTGGGCAAGTCACTTAACCCCCATTGCCTCCAAAATTAAAAAAAAACCAAAACACACACATAAAAACTATCATTAAAGAATTTTGTCATCTCTCATAATTTTCCTTATTTTCAAGTAAAGCAGGTGAAGTAGATGATATCTAGGGTACCATACAAATCTAATATTCAGTTCAGTTCAATCCAGTACAACAATCATTTATCAATCAATCTACCAACCTACATTTATTAAATGTCGGCCATGTGCCAGGAACTGTTAGGCAATGGATATACAAAAGTAAGAATGAAGGAGCTTACATTCTTTCAAGGAAAACAATATTCTTATGAATCACCTCCTCTCAACCATTCTCCTTCCCCACTACTCCCAAATCAATATTTACATGTTATAAGTTGGGTCCCCGGGGGCAGGTACTCTGTGGGTCCACATTCCTAAAATTATAGCAAATGAGCCCCTCTGGATTCACTTATCTTTAATAGTCAGATAGTAGACACAATTAGCTCAAAGCAAAGGAGTTAGCTAAAGTTGTATAGTAAGAACAATAACTACTAAATAGCTCCCCCACCATAGACCTGGGAAATGCTCATCCATAAACACACAAAGTATTAGCAGCAAGAGTAAGCACATATATAGAATACACTGGTAATGAAACACATACGTAGGAAACATATATGACCAAACATATCTCTGCCAGTGCAGGGCCTCAAGACCTTTTCTCTTTCTCTTTTCATGGTGTTCTTACGTGGCTTTTCCTTTGGATCTTTGCTGGCCAGCTGCTCAGTTGGACTCCTTGTCCTTATACCTACCTACAACTTGACTCCTGATTGCCAGAGTGAATTCTTTATTGAATCCATTATTGTTTCTCCTTTTTACTGCCCGGAGTCATGTTCCTTGAAGCTGCCTCCACTGACTATCCAAGTCACCCTTGGGTTTCCTACTTAGATGAGTGGTTCTGATGCAAAGAAATCTCTACTCCATCCCCACTTAGCAATTCTCTCTCAAGCGCTGGATCCTTTTGTTACTAGCTCTCCTTTGGACTGCCAGGGGTCCCATACTTTGAAACTTCAGTCTTGCTTGTAGGTCCCCCAGTACTGGCAAGGTTGCTTTTTTACAGGCTACCAAGGGCAACCTGCCCTCTAATTACATCGAATATAACTTCTACCCATGGGGAAAGGGGAAACCAAGGGAGAACCCCTCCTCTACTTCCTTTAAAATACCTAGTTTTCTCTCTTACTTCCCTCCCCTTCTGTGTTTTCATCAACTGGGTTGGGAATAGGGTGTGGGGGTGAGAGCTGTAAATCAATGGATTAGGAGTATCTCAAAAAGTTCCTCCCTCTCCAACACATAAATATAAGTATACGGCATGAATGAAGTACCTCTTATATGTAAGGCAAGGTGCTTGTGATATGAAAATAGAGAACAAAATAATTCCTGCTTTTAAGAAGCTTGAGGGCACCTAGGCGGCACAGCGAATAGACAGCTAGCTCTGGAATCAGGAGGACCTGAGTTCAAATCTGGTCTCAGACACTTACTACGTGATCCTGGGCAAGTCACTTAACCCTATTTGCCTCCGTTTCCTCACCTGTAAAATGAGATGGAGAAGGAAATGGCAAAAACACTCCATACCTTTCGGACACAACGGAAATGAATGAACAACAAATTTAAGAAGCTTACATTCTGCTGGAGAGATATAAGCTGTATACTGTTACAAAGTAATACAAATACAAAGTAATCTGAGGAGAGATAGAGCCTTAATAATTGTGGTAGAGGGGTCAGGAAAGGAAGGAAATGAATATTTATTAAGTGCCTACTCTATGCCATGCTAAATGCTTTACAAATATTATCTCATTTGGTCCTTGCAACAATTCTTTGAGGCAGATATTATTATCCTCAGGAAACTGAGGCAGACAGAAGTTAAGTGACTTGCTGGTAAGTATTTGAGGCCAGATTTGACTTCCTGACTATAGGACCTTGACGCGGCCGCTGAAGTGGTGAGCATGAGACCAGCTCCATACTCTTAACCCGGAGGCGCATTGATGAGGCAGGAGACAGCAAGACGGCAGAAGCTCCGTTTACTAAGTGCTAGTAGCTTTCTTTTATATCCCTAGTAACACCTGATCAAAGCATGATCTCCACTGATCAAAGCATGATCTCCACGTGATAGCCAATCACCAAGTCTGCTGGACACATGCAGCCCTCGTGTCAGGGGTATGAGGAGGACTTTTCTCCCAATGAGAGGAGAGCCCAGCCAACCGTGGGAGCCGCGTGTCAGCAAAGGTGAGGTCTTGGGAGACTTCCTTGTTTTTGCCACGCAACAGGTTGTGACCCTCAGCTTCTGCTGAGAAAAGCTAGAACTTCTGTGACAAAATTACCCTAACAGGACCTGTCCTCTGTCTCCTAAGTCACACCTCCCTATCTCATGGCTTCATGGAGGAGGTGGTATATTACCTGAGCCTTGAAGGAAGAGAAATAATAATAATACTAATAATGTGTATTTATATAGCTCTTTAAGGTTTACAAAGTGCTTCATATAAATTCTCTTTGAGAGACAAAATGAAGAAAAGGAGCATGTCAGACAAGTAGGAATGAACATACAGAGAGAAGACGGAACATTGAACTTGCTCTTGGGTATGGTAGTTCAGCTTGACTGGAATGCCAAGAATGTGAAGGGGAGTATCATAGAATCACAGAGTTTTAGAGTAGGAAGGTTCCATGGCATCCATCTAGTCTCACTCATACCTGAAAAAGAATTCTAACTATAATGCATATTACACATAGTGGACATATGTTATGTGTGTGTATACACACATTTGTATTACATAATACATATTACACTGTGTTTATATGCTGTGTGTGTATATATTCACGTATTATAATTTTTAAAGGATGATTTTAATTTAATTGTTCAGTCATTGCAGTCTTCACTGACGCTTCATGACCCCATTTGGGGTTTTCTTGGCAAAGACACTGCAGTGGTTTGCCATTTCCTCCTCTAGCTCATTTTATAGATGAGGAAACGGAGGTAAACAGGGGTCAGTGACTTGCCCGGGGTCACACAGATAAGAAGTGTCTGTTATAATTTAAAAGAATCATCTGGTCTTCGCCTTCAGACCTTCATTGAGAGGGAAAACTGCCATTTCTCAAGGTAGCCCATTTTGCTTTGGGATCATTCTAATAGGAAGTTTTTCTTGACATCAAGCCTAAATTCATCTGTGTAACAGCCACCCATCACAACCTGAAGCTTCTGATATTACAAGACTGCTCTTGTGCCCTCCCTAAACCTTCTCTTCTCTAGGCTCACCATCTCCACCTCCATCAAGCAATTCCCAGATGACATCAACCAGCTTCTTTCACCTTCCTGGTTGCCCTCTCTGCAGTTAAAGTCTTTCTTAAAATGTGTCACCTTGAACTGAATGCAACCCTCCAAAAGTGGTCTTATGACAGCAGAGTATAGAGGGACTGTATTATTCCTGTCCTAGAAGATCTGCCCCCTTAAGGAACCCAAGATCAAAGTAACTTGCTGAAATAACGAACTTAAAATCATCCAGCAGGAGAGAGACAAAAAATTGTTCAAGGATTCATTGGTAGATTCTCCTACCAATCATGCTTATCAATATGCAAAGACATTTTAATAACCTGTTTATTATATGCTGAGCAGAGTTTCATGGTGTGCAAAAACCAATGGCCCCAGGCAGCCACTTTCAGAAACCTTGTATATATAGTCTTTAGTTACTTTACCCAGATGGATAGAATTTTATAGAGGGCAAAAAGGGAAGGTAAAGATTTCTACAACAAAGAACAGATAGAAGAGGAAGATTTGCATCAGGCAAAATTATAAACAGATCAGCAAACCTTAGGGGATCTAACTAGAATTTGCAGACTAATCATTAACATTGGATCTATACAGAGGGACAGGAAATGTTCACCATAAGTAAACAGAGTTAACAGTGCTAAGCCAGAAATTCTCTTCTCAGTAACCAATTAATCATCTGAGCTAAAGTTTGATGCCTCAGTTGAATTCTGAAAGTTCTAGCAAGTAATGTGACTTGTCTCAAGCAAATGGTGGCAATACTAACATTCTTTTATGATGGTAGAAATTAGTAAAAATAGAAAGCTACCAGATGCCTTGTTCTTTCTCACTGCCAAGTCACACCCCAGGAACGTTCCTCCCAAACCAAGCCCACTCTGCTACTCTCAGCTCCCTAAGTTGTCAGCCTCCCTAGGGTCAGGTCATACTATCTTTGGGTTTCTGCCCACAGGATGTAGAAAGAATGTCTTGAAAGAGGGGATAAGAGGATCCTGAAGGGAGTCTTTCCAATACACTCATGAAAACGAGTTGGGATGATGATTCAGCAAAAGAGACCAAGTGATTGATCAGACAAGTAGGAAGAGAACCAAGAGAGAGACCTGTGTTACAAAATCAACCAAGACAGAGGACAGTGTCCAAGAGCATTGCAGGAGGACTTATTTGATTAAGGTGGTCAATGACATGTCAAGGGCAAAAGAGCCCAGAAGGCTCGAGAAGGGTAAGGAATATGAAAAGGCCATCCAATCCAGCAGCAAAGAGATCAGGGGCCACCTTGCCTAGGACAGCTTCAGCTAAATGACGAGGTCTGAGTCCTATTGCAAAAGGTGAAAGAGGATGAGAGAAGAAAAAATGGAGGCAAGTATCGCAGATTTTTCTAGAAGTTTGACAGTGAAACAGATGAGATACAGGAGTATAGTTTGAGGGGATGATAGGGTCAAACTAAAGTTTTCTAAAAATGAGATAATAGTAATAATAACAGCTAGTATTGATATAGCTCCTTAAGGTTTACAAAGCGCTTTATACTTATTATTCCATTTGATCTAGATCAGGGGCTATTAAGCTTTTTTATATCCTAAATCCTCTTTTGGGAATCTGGTAAAACCTACGGACCCCTTCTCAGAATCTCGTTTCTAAGTGCACAAAATAAAATATACAGGATTACAAATGAAATCAATTACAGCGGAGTAATCCAGGGCTACCTTCTTCATTTCCCACCCAGCTGTACTACTTTGGACTTTTCCATCATGGCCCTAGTGCCTTTCCTCCCCCTTCCTGGTTTCCAGCTTCCTTCTGTGGGCTGTCTTCCCCCTTGAGGACAGGGACTGTGTTCTGTCTGTCCTTCTTTTTTTTTTTTTTGTGGATCCCCAACCTTAGTAAAATACCTGGCACTTAGTAGGTACTTAATAAATGTTTATTGACTGACTACAAGCTTAGATAAATGGGTTTGTTATTCACTGTGAATGATCTACTACGTACAATTGGCATTTGATAGGAGCAGAGTTCAAGCCTTGAATATTTAGCTTAGGGCACTATATAGTGACCAGGAGTTCAGCTTGAATTTAAAAATTATTTCCCCTAAGCTAATAATATTTTGGGGGGGAGGAGGAAGGAGATATAATTCTAGCTCAGTAAGTACACATCTCTCTGAGGAGAGCCAAGTTGCTAGCCAAGATGCTAGCGCCATCTTCCTGTTCTCCTCCTGGCAGGAAGCAAAGTCTCCCTTGGGGAAGGATGGATATAAGAAATTTTAGAGGTTCCTGCCTCCCTGTGAATCACATCTAGACAGACTCATGTGGACATACATAACCTACATGAGCAATACATACACACACATACACATCTCTTATATTGAAATACAGCTATTGAAATATTTTTACACATTTATGGATCCAGGGTGAAAACCCCCTGGTTCTAGATTAATATGCTAAATAAAAAGAACGATTGTTCCAAACAATATTGACATAGCCCTTAGAAGTGTTAAGGATTCTTAACTCAGTCCTCACTTCCACTGACAAGTTAGGTGCCCAAAGCATAGCTGGCTACATATTCCCATCAGGGATCTAGGGGTACCCCTGAGAGGTTAGGGAAATTTTTCTAATGTTATTGGCTTGAGCCCCCATTCTGGTGAATTTGCCCCAGCATTAAATACCAAGTATCATTCAACCAATTAACATCAATTCGCTTTGTAACAGAATCTTTGTTAAGAAGACATAGCGAGGACAGAAATATAAAACATTCCTCCAGCACTTGGGATAATTTTTCTTCTACCATCTCTGTCCCTAAAGAGAAAAGGCTCAAATTTAGGGACAGCTAGGTGGTACAGTGGATAGAGCACCGGCCCTGGATTCAGGAGGACCTGAGTTCAAATCCATCCTCAGATACATAACACTTACTAGCTGTGTGACCCTGAGCAAGTCACTTAACTCCATTGCCTAGCCAAAAAACTAAAAATAAAAAGGCTCAAATTTAATTCAGTTTCTACAAGGTAGAAACTTTTGCCCACCAAATTCTCTTCCAAATGTCACATAATTGATAAAGTCCCTTTTTCTTGTAGGACTTTGCTACAACGTCATTTTGCTGCTAGGCTTTTCCCTGTCACAGCTAGATGGCACAGTGAATAGTGAATATCAGGAAACAGAGAGACAGAGGCAGATAGAGACAGTGTCTCTGTCTCTCTGTCTGTCTCTGTCTCTCTGTCTCTGTCTCTCCATCTCTGTCTCTCTGTCTGTTTCTGTCTCTCTGTCTCTCTGTCTCTCTGTCTCTCTCTGTCTCTCTCTCTCTCTCTGTCTCTCTCTCTCTCTCTCTTTCTCCATTACACCAATGCAATGTACACCTGGTAGGCAGTAAATCAGGAGTTGTTGACCTGGGATTCACAGGGGCCCCTCAGGGGTCTGGGAATAGACTTCAGGGGGTCTATGAACTTAAATGGTGAATAATGACATCTTAATTTTTCACTAACCTCAAATTTAAATTTAACATTTCTTTCAATTACTTTAAAACATAATTCTGAGAAGAGGTCCATAGGCTTCACCTGACCATCTGCCTGAGGGGCCATGTCATGAAAAAGATTAAGAACCCCTGCAACAAATACTTGATGAAAAAAGGGGCCACATAGGCCGGTTGAATGTTAATACCAGGATGTTGACTTCCAAACTCAAAAAGTCATTTGTATCATGTGGTCACCAGCAAGGCTGAGACATTTTCTCTCCATTTACTCAGGCCTTCAGTAAAATGATTTATGATAGAATTTGTGGGAAACAGAGCACAAAGTCCATCTAATTAGGTCCTTCAAATTACCCTAAATGAGCCAAAATGTCATTACAGACAACTCTGATGTCACCCGTATGTGACAGTCCCAGCCTACAAAGCAGCATTTCTCTAAAAAGCCTCAGGACTTGAGTAGAAAGAGCCTTTGAAGAGCAGATGGATTGGATCTCCAGCCTGAGGCAAAAGGGTAAATTAGGAAGGCAACAGGAGGTCAGAAACTCAGTCTTTTTCCCTTTAACTTCCTATTCAATTGCACAGTTAAGTCAGAAAAGCATTTTTTAAATTGCCTGCTCCATGCTGAACTCTGTCCTAAGTACTAAGCATACAAAGACAGAAATAAAATAACTCCAGTCCTAATTTTGGTGGGGGAGGAGGGCAGAAGGGTAGAACACATGCACAGAGAAGTAAGCTACTCTGAGATTGGAGTCTTTGTCGTTGGGGCCCCTAGGTAAATAAAATGGCTCTCCCATTGTAGCCATCCCCACAGTGTTGTGCCTGCCTTCTTTTCTGTCTTATTTTCAACAACAGTGGGTAGTTTTAGGAACTAGGTGGACAAGGAATATGGGCTAACTCTTGGACTTGTAACCCCCTGAAATGGACGGGCCGAGAGTAACCAGACACACGCCAAATTAGAAAA
>NW_020953959.1:694967-743360 GCF_900497805.2 Vombatus ursinus
CAGGCTAGGGTGGGGGATTGTTTTTGTGACAACTCAGTCCACTTCACCCCCAGAACTTGGGTCTTGACCAAAATAGATTGTCCTAGTTTTTTTTTGGTCCCTGAGTGGTCCTTGAAATCTGTTTCCCCATTTTATTCATGCATCTATCCAAATTCATGGGACTCCAGGGCCCAAGTCTCTCTCCCTTTCTATCCCTTTCTGAAAAGTGATGAGAGCCATTTGAATTTTAATAAATTGTTAAGAGTAGGTGGAGGGCTGGGGGAGTGGCATAGTTCTATATAGCAGAATTAAGGCCCTGGAATGTTAGGTTACCCGTTTTCTGATCTTTAAGAAAATGGTATCAGCCTTGAGAAATATGCATGGCTGTGGGGAAGAGGGTGGGAGGTGGGATCTGAGTAAAAGCCTTGCCCTTACATTACAGTACCCCTCTGAAGTCTTACAGCATTGATTTTGATTATGACAGAGGAAACATGTGCGTGTGCACCTAGTTTTGAAATACAAATTTGGTTAGTAAAGGCACCTGCAAAACAGAACACAATTTGTAAGAGAAGAAATTAGTCATAACAATTTCACAGTTTCACAGGGATCTTGGAGGTTATATAATTCAACCCCTTCATTTTATAGTTGAAGAAACAAGGTTCAGAGAGTTTAAATGAGAAACTTAGAGAAAAAATGGTGGTCAGGGCTTGATCCCAGGTCCAGTAAGTGACTCAAAATTTAGGGCTCTTTTCCATTGCACCTACCGCTTGTTCCCAGCAGGTAAGATTAGAACCAGGCATACATAAGTAAGAAGGCACAGAGGTCTTACCAGAAAAGTAGATAAAGAAGAAAAGGATCGTAGCATAACTGGAGCCTGGCCAATGAGAGCTCCGTCAACAATGTGAGCAGTTGGTCATGTCTGCTGCCTGCCCACAGTTCATTTGACAGATGAGGGAAACTGAGGCAAACAGGGTTAAGTGACTTGCCCAGGGTCACACAGCTAGAAAGTATCTGAGGCCAGATTTGAACTCAGGTCTTCATGATTCCAGGAATGATAATAGGTATCATTTATATCCACTGTGCAACCTAGTTGCCCACTAATGATAATAACTGTTATATAATAGTATGTTTTGATCTGCATACAGACTCCATCAGTTCTTTCTCTGGGTGTGGACAGCATTTTTCATCATGAGTCTTTTGGAATTGTCTTGGCTCATTGTATTGCTAAGAAGAGCTAAGTCAATCATAGTTGATCATCACATAATGTTGTATACAATGTTCTCCTGGTTCTGCTTATTTCACATTGCATCAGTGAATGTAAGTCTTTCCAGGTTTTTCTGAAATCTGCCTGCTCATCATTTCTCATAGAACAATAGTATTCCATTACATTCATATACCACAACTTGTTCAACCATTCCCCAGTCTCTCAGTTTCCAATTCTTTGCCACCACAAGAAGAGCTGCTTTAAATATTTTTGTACAAGTAGTTTTTTTTCCCTTTTTTTATGATCTCTTTGGGATACAGATCTAGAAGTGCTATTGCTGGATCAAAGGGTATGCACAGTTTTATAGCCCTTTTGGCATAGTTCTAAATTGTTCTCCGGAGTGACTGAATCAGTTCACAACTCTACCAACAAGGCATTTAGTGTTCCAGTTTTCCCACATCCCCTCCAACGTTTATCATTTTCCTTTTCTGTCATAATAGCCTGTCTGATAGGTGTGAGGTGGTACCTCAGAGTTGTTTTAATTTGCATTTCTCTACTCAATAGTGATTTAGAGTATTTTTTCATATGACTATAGATAGTTTTGGTTTCTCCATCTGAAAACTGTCTGTTCATATCCTTTGACCATTTATCAATCGGGGAATGACTTGTATTCTTCTAAATTTGACTCAGTTCTCTATATATTTGAAAAATGAGGCTTTTATTATGGTCTGTGGCATTACTGAGGTGGCCATTGACCTACTTTGTTAGTAGATTCTTGCTGTACTAATAAACTAATATTGCTAGGAACTATACCTTAGCTACCTTTGTTTACAACTGTGACACCATCTCTCCTGGTTCTTCCTACCTCTCCTTTGCTGGATCCTCTTCCAATTCATGCCTCCTAAACATAGCTGTCCCTCAGGGTTCTGTCCTGGGCCTCTTCCCTTCTCTCTCTATTACCACTTTACTTGATGACCACATCAGCTCCCATGGATTTAATGACCAAATCTATGTGTAGATACATAAATCTACGTATCCTGCCCCAAACTCTCTGCTGATCTTCAATTGCACATCTCCAACTACCTTTCAGACATCTTGAACTGGTTGTCCAGTAGACACTTTAAACTTATTATGTCCACAATGGAAACCATTATCTTTTTCCCTAAACCCTCACTCCCTCCTACCTTCCCTATTACTGCAGAGGACAACACCATCCTCCTGGTTCCTCAGGTTCCCGCATTAGGAGTCATCCTCAACTCTTCAACATCTCCTCCCACACCTCCAGCCCTATATCCAATCTCTTGCCAAGGCCTGTCAATTTCACCTCTACAACATTTCTCAAATATGCCCCTTCCCTCTTCTACACTACCTCCCCTCTGGTGGAGACCCTCATCACCTCACACCTGGATTATAGCAATAGCTGCTGGTAGGTCTTGCCTGCCTCAAGTCTCTCTCCATTCCAATCCATCCTCCATTCAGCCACTAAAGTGATTTTCCTAAAATGCGGGTCTGATCATGTCACTACTCAATAAATTCCAGTGGCTTCCTATTGCCTCCAGGATAAAATACAGAATATTCTTTTTGGCATTCAATGCCCTTCATAATCTAATTTCCTCCTACCTTTCCAGTGTTCTCATACCTTCCTCCCCAACACATACTCTTTGATACAGTGACACGGGCCTCCAGGCCATTCCAAGAACAAGACCCCCCCCCCCAATTTCTCTGTTTCAAGTGTTTTCCTTGGCTGTCCCTCATCACTGTAATGCTGTCCCTCCTTTGTTCTATCGGCTTCCTTAGCTCCCTTTAAATTGTAACTAAAATCCCATGTTCTATGTAAGCCTTCCCCAAAGCCTTTTTTTTTAACATTTAAAAAAAATTTAATAATTCAAAATCATACTCTGAAATGTGGGATTTTAAATGGAGAGGCACAGCTTGAACGGAGCACTGATATAGTCACTGTTACCAGGATCTTGCTTCAAGGCACTTTCATAATACGCCATTTCCTGTTTCTTCTTCCCATTCAGCTTGTGAATGAAACCAAGGGCCCCCAAACTCTTTGCATCTAGAGAATTCTGATTCAGCCATTTGGGAGCTAAATTCTGCAAGGGCCCTACAAGCAAACTGCAAAACTTGGGACTTATCTTTATCCCTTCTAAATAATGGTGTGAAAAAAAATAAAAATAATGGTGCAAGGCAAGACCTCCAGCTTTCCTGTGAAACTCTAGGAAGTGGCCGTCTCTGAAATGGGTTTGTTACTTCTCCTCTTCTCTGACATGCTCTAGGCTCAGCACTTTTTGAAAAATGTCCTCTGCCCTTCCAAGCTGACCTGCTTCAGAGTACATGTTGGCCAGGTCTAAGTAAGCAGACACAAACAGAGGCTTCTCTCCAATGGCTCTTTCAAATGCAATATGGCGGATTGGATTAGTTTGTCTACTTACTGTTTGTCCTTTCTCCTAGGCTTGTTCCTTGTGGCCTTTTTGATTTGGATCATTTGTGCTCTATAATAAAGTCCCATTTGGTGATGAAGGGAAGCATCACCTTTTTTAAGCCTTTTTTAAGAGCTCAGTAACCCTCTCTGAGTTGTTTTCTCACCGGTAAAATTTTGCTGCATAGCAAAAGATAAAGGGCTTGGATGCTACTTGGTGAAGGGCTTCCTTAATATAGTTTTCTCTTTCAGATCTTGCCCCTAAGTCCTGAAGCTTTAGTACCAGGAGAACCTTAACAAATATGCTTTTTAAATCTAGCCCAAGTGCCTTCTTTAGAGGGCTCAGAGAAAGACTTTGACTACGCTACGGGCACCATCTCTATCAAAGTCATCCATTTGGTACTATGGCAAATCCAGTGTTAAATTCAGGGTGCTCAGGGTCTGACTCCTGGGCCTTTTCAAAACGGGCTTTGGCCCTCTCATAATACCTCCCTCTAAACTTGAGAAGTGACCCCCCCTTTCTCACACTCAATTTCTGGAAGCTCTATGTTATAGTGGAAAGGACTTCACAGCCTCTTACAACTTGTCTCCCCCTTGTGCAGATAAGTCTCAGCTTCAGGGAGTCTGTCCACGTGTTAGTAGATCCAGGAATAGTTTCCCCAGATCAAGAGGCTTCTCTTTTCTACGTGGTCAGCATAGCCCTCCTGAATCCTTGCTTCAGCATTTTTTAAGCTTTTTAAAGCTTCTTTGTCTTGGCCTTTTAGATGTTTCACATAGGCCAGTAACTTAAAAAGGGTGACTTTGGATTTAATGGTCAGGTATTCCAGCTGGTCATCAATTCTCTCTTCTGTATAACATGCCTCAATGTCCTCTTTTCTGTAGATTCCAAGTAAAGTGACAATTCAACTTCAGCAGGAAGTATTTTAAGGAATTCTTAGGTATTTCACTCATGTTTATTGCCCTGTGGTCCAACCTGCCCGCAGTAATGTAGTCTGGTCTTACTTGCTTTTCAGGTAGCTCTGAATTGTGCTTTCTCAGGACAGGGGAGGGACACCATTTGTGGATTCTTAGTTTGCTCCTCAAAACCTTTTAATTCCAGTGCTCTCCCTTCTGTAAATTATCTCTATTTGTCCTGTATATAGCTTCTTTGTATATCTGTGTTTCCTTGTTTCCTCCACCATTAGATTGTAAGCTCCTTAAGGACAGGGACTGTTTTTTCTCTCTTTCTTTGTCCCCAGTGCTTAGGACAGTGCCTAGCACAATAGTCTTTTTTTGTCTTTTGACTCACTCATAAATTGGATTTAAGCAAGACTTCATTATGTGAAGTTATTGGCCTTACTCTCTCTTTTTGAGTCATTGAAGTCTAGTGGCAGGATAAAAGTCAGGACAATTGGTGATGTCTCTGGATGCAGTGGATAACCTCGATGTCTTTGATGTCTGACCAAGCTCTAAGTGCTCCACAGTGACTGCTTTACCTGCCTTCATGGCCCTTTGGAACACACTGTTCACATTTACCGATAATGCTAGGAAAGTCTCCACATACTTGGGGTAGACGCCCCCCAGTTCACCAGTGGGTTTGAGGCTCCTCAGTTACCCTCAGCCTGATTTAGCTCATCTGCTGAGACAGTTTACTGCAGTGCAGTGCAGACCACTGCACGTACTACAGCTTCTTAGAGCCACAGGTGAGAGTTGGGTGGCAGTGGACACCAGAGTTGGATGAACAGCCCTGAAAAGGGCTTGGCAGCCTTCACAGCAGAGGTGCTGGTCTTTCCTGAACATTCCACACACCTCCTGGCACATGCTAGGCCCTTAATAAATGTTTATGGATTGATTTGGAAGCAGAAGGCATTAGTGGGTAAAGGATTCGGAAGGACCTCATATAGAAAATAGAACTTGGACTGAGCTTCAAAGAGAATTGGAGATTGCAAGAGGGCAGAATTGAGGAAGGGGTACATCCCAGGAAGGGGGAGCAGGCTTTACAAAGGAGACGAGAGAAGGAATGTCTTGTATGAACACAAGAAGGCCAATCAGGCTGTACTGGAGAATGAAGGGGAGGTATTGTAAAATAAGGCTGGAAGGTAGGACAGAGTCCTGGCCACCATCCTAGGTCAGAGCTTTATCAACGTTCACTTGTACCATTTTCATTTCCTTCTGAGCTAGTGCAGTTCTGAATCTCAAAGAGCTGAGACCTAGTCAGAGTCAACTCTAACCTAAAT
Organism: Vombatus ursinus; assembly: GCF_900497805.2. NCBI lineage: Eukaryota > Metazoa > Chordata > Mammalia > Diprotodontia > Vombatidae > Vombatus > Vombatus ursinus. The sequence continues at coordinate 700,792 of NW_020953959.1, forward strand.
ACAGGTTGTATTAATAGTATACGAATAGTATCTTTCACCTATGGAATACTCAACCACACAAGGAAATACACAGCATACAAGGATACAAGGAAACATGGGATTTCACTTCGGTTCCAATTAATGGTCTTGTCCCCATTGGGTTCTGAGAAATGAAGTTGTATATATAAGTACCAATGAAGGATTAATGTATAAGATCTTCCCTACCCACAGCCCAAGCCAAGGGACAAGGAACTTCCTTAACATATTGTTCTGGGATTTGTTTCAACCCAGACCCACCTGGGGGAACTATTTCTTAAAAAAAACAAGTCTTGAGGTAAACATCCAGGGACTTGGGCCAGTTCCTGGGTATAGTAGGAGACATTTTTTGACATGACAAAAATTGTTCTTGAGGTCGGAGAGTTTCAGTCAAAACTCTTAGGTCCTTAGGATTAATCACCTATTCCCTGGCTCCTTGCCTTCTTTGTGTAAGGATGATAAAAAGGGTCTTTCTTGGGAAAGTGACTTGGGGAGTCTCCCCTGGAGAGGACGCTCTGCTGGAGGTACTTTCCCAACGGAGACCCTGACGGCTGTGATACAGGACTCCCCTAGCCAGATGCTCAGGAGTTGGTGCTTCTTTGGATTGGATGTATTTCTTCTTCTTTATCTCTCTATCTTTCTGTTAATAGTCTTTGCTTCTAAGATTGTATAATCATATGTAATCACTTTTATGTGCATGTATGTTTATGATTATTGCCATTATTAAATCATTTATAAGCTAGAAAAAGTGTGAACCTGTCTTTATGGGTATAGCTCCAAACCCATGAAACAAATTATAAGTGCTGCGCAGCCTGTAACATCTTACTGTTACAATCAATCAGGAAACTGGTTTGCCCAGAACCACAGACCCACTTGAAGCACCCCATAGGGTTAAGGTTAGTGAGTTTTTATGCTAAAGTAGACAAGGGAGTTACATTGGGTTTTGTTTTTGTTTTTGTTTGCTTTTAGAGGAAATAGGGGTTAAGTGACTTGCCCGGGGTCACACGTAGTAAATGTCTGAGACCAGATTTGAATTCATGAAGATGAGTCTTCCTGATTCCAAAACCACTCTACCACCTATCTGCTAAAAATCCAAAACAAAACCATTGTCCTTCCCCGCACCTGCCCGCCCCAAATCCTCCCTTCTTCTCAATTTCCATACTACCATTGAGGATACCACCATCATCACAGTCTTCTAGACTTACAACCTTGGTGTCATCCTTAAAAACTCACTCTCACCCAATCTGTTGTCAAACTTTGTCATTTCCACTCCAATAAACGTTTATTAAGTGTTTACAATGTGCCAGGCACTGTGCTAAGTGCTGGGGATATAATTATTCAAAAGAAGGCTGATTCCTGTCTTCAAGGTGCTTACAGTCTAATGTGGGGGGAGACAACACACAAAAGGAAACAGGAAAGAGGGGAACATAAGGGACGTGTAGGGGACATCTTGTTCAGTGAAGTTGAAACCGGGCAGCACAGGAGATGCAGAGTGCAGTGAGCCCCAAAGTCCAGATTCTGCCCTTTCTTAAAGGACGGCATTGGGAGGAGCTTGATAGGCAGCCCTCCAATCTGAGGGGAGGGGAGGCTGAAGGAAGTGGTGGTTGTCCAGGACTGAGTGAACAGCGTGGGGATAAGAGCAGAGGTGATGAGCTTGACGTGGGAGGGGCGTGTTGTTGCGGGGAGCTGAAATCCGGCACAGCCCAGCTCTGGCTTCCATCATTTCTTGCCTGGACTATTACGATAGCTTTCTAATAGGTATCCCCGCCTCATGTCTCTCCCCGTTCCATTAAGTCCCCCCTTAGCTACCAAAATAGTTGTCCTAAAATATAAATCTATATCTTCCCAGCTTTACTCAGTGGACTCTGGTGATTGCCAAGTACCTCCAGGATTAAGTGGAAAGGCACTTAAAACTCCTTACAACCTTGCCCCTTCCTACCTTTCTGTTCTCCTTGCATTTTACTTCCATCCGCAGCACCGCACAATCCAGAAACATGACGATCCATCTCCTGAAATGCCCAGAATGGTATTTAATGATGATTTTTCTCCTTCCCTGTATTTTGCTGTAAGGAATGGGCTTGTTTGGGCATGTTTGCATGGATCTGTTATTTTGGCCCAATCAAGCATCCCGGGGCAGGGCTTTAAGTACAATAAGCTACATGCCAGGCATTCTGCTGGCCGCTGGGGCTATTCTCAAGGAGCCTCTTCTTTCGTTGTGGGGTACAACATGGAGCACCCTACTGAGACTGCCTCCACCCTTAGAGCATGCTCCAAGGCATGGCAGCCTGGCTGGGCCTGCTTCTGGGCATGGGCAATTGAAGGGCACATTCATACTATGTGAAGAAAAATCTTTCAACTATCTGCTGGGCCAGAACTCTATAGATCCACTAAAGGAGATCCTTACCCTCAGGCTTCTTTTCTTGCTAGCTTCAGAGTGTGAAGAGTGTATTTGGGCACCCTGGAGTCAGGAGGACCTGAGTTCAAATCCAGCCTCAGACAAGATACTTGATACTTACTAGCTGTGTGACCCTGGGCAAGTCACTTAACCCCAATTGCCTTAAAAAGAGAGAGAGAGAGAGTTGTGTGGGAAAGGGAAACCCTTTCCAACCCCTGACCCAGCTGCCTGTGCTTAGGATATTGTCACCTCCCATTTGAGTTTTCTTCCCTTTGGTATGGAGCCTTGTGACATCTCAAAAGATAGCTGGGCTCTTCCTGTGACGGGGCACCCAAACAGCAGGGTAACAGCTACCAGAATGATTGTGACAGTAGCCTGAAAGGGAAAGAGTAGCTCTGTAAAGAAAGAACCAGAGACTTACTGGAGCTTTCTGTAAACTTTACAAAAAAAAAAAAAAAAAGAATTACTCCATGGGAGTGAATCTAGGAAGGGGATAGAACTGAAGCAGTGAGGAGCCCAATTCCCTTGTTGAGAAGATAGGCAAGTCTATAGCAATGATTAAAAGGATGAATTAGCACTAGGATGCAAGCCCGTGTGACTTTAGCCAAATGGTGCCTCGCTAACCATTGGACTGGAAATGAGTAAGCTGAGAAGTAACAAGTTTAATGAGTCACTGGAGATGTAGCTTTTAAGCAGACATCAAGTCCCCAATGTCTATCTATATGAGCCTCTAGGAGGGATGACAGCTGTGGTATGGGACCTAAAAAAAATTGTTTTCCCTTCTTTTATGCCAAAGGAGAGGGAAGTGGAAACCTCACGAAAGGCAAGGAGTGAACAATGCTTAAGGTATAGGACAGGGCATCCTTATGTTTGTGGTAGGATGACCAGGACAGAGATTGCGGTTACTCTGAAACAGAGAGAGAGAGAGAGAGAGAAAGAGAGAGAGAGAGACAGAGACAGACAGAAAGAGACAGAGAGAGAGAGAGACAGAGACAGAGAGAGAAAGAGAGAGAGACAGAGAGAGAGAGAGAAGGAAATTATCTTTCCATATCACTAGGATGTCTGACCAGAGTTCCAATATGAATCGAAGAGGTTTTACTGATAAAATGGTGTTATAATTCCCACCAACTCAAGAAAAAGCCACATGAATTCATACCTAACAGATTCCTCCGGGCACCGCTGAGCTAAATGTGGTATTAGGGGAGAAGATGTTTGATCTTATCAAATGAGATAGTACTTGTAAAGTGCTTAGGACAGTGCCTGGCACATTCAGTCATTTTTTTCATTCCTGTCTTACTCTTCATGAACGGTTTTGGGGTTTCCTTGGCAAAGATACTGGAGTGGTTTGCCATTTCCTTCTCCAGCTTATTTTACAGATGAGGAAACAGAGGCAAACGGGGTGAAGTGACTTGCCCAGGGTCATGCAGCTAGTAAGTGTCTGAGGCCAGATTTGAACTCAGGAAGATGAGTCTTCCCTGATTCCAGGTCCAGCACTCTATCCGCTACCTATCTAGCTGCCTGCCTGGCAATTAGTAGGTGCTGAGTGCTTATTCCTTTCCCTTAAGATCTCTGTGAGGCCATTGGCCTCAGTCAAATCACCTTTCCTATTACTCTCAATCAGGTTCAAAGAGCCTTATCCCCTCCACCAAGAACAGAACAGAGAATGACAACTAAGGAAAAAGTCAGACCTCTGGGGAGGAGGGAGAGAGTAGTTCCATCCCCCAAGGGTTGGGGCAGGAGAGAAGGTGGTTTTTGTCTTCAGCCAAATACCTCCAACCTCTGGCTACTGCTAGACCAGGACACTTAAGGAGGTAGAGAACACTAAAAGCAGGGTAGTGGGTGGAGAGACCCCTTGAGATGAGAATCTAAGTATTTGATTCAATAGTATGAAATTCTGCCTTAAACAAAGACCAGAGAGGAACTATGGCTGGGAGGGGATGGGGGGATGGTAGGTTTTGGGAAACAAAAGAGGCTGTATGTCCACAGAGAATCCCAAAGAGGAAGTCAAAACAGGCACATCTTTTCAAACAATGGCGGTGCAACTGCCCAGGAAGTCCCCAAATAAGCTCAGATCATAAAATGAGCTCTAGAAAGGGAAAGGAAATGGAAAGGAGGCCGAGTAACCAAGGCCAAACACAAAAGAATGTCTTAGCTCTTTAAGGAACCGTCAGGACAGGGGAAGCACAGAACTGACAAAACAGAGCAAAATAAAATTTAAAAAGTTCAAAGCCGGAAGAGATGAAAAGCAGGTTAACTCGCTATTGGAAGGAGTTGCAGTGGTATGATGGTAATAGACTTCAGAAAGAAAACAGACCCTCTCAACGCATTTGTTTCCATCAAGGAGAATGCCTGGTAATATCAATCACCATGAGGTAGTGAGCTCCTCATCAGAGGAAGTCTTCAGACGAAAACTTAGATGACAACTTGTGTATATTATAGAGGGGACTCTCTGGGGGATATGGGCTAGACTACCTCGCCACTGAACTCCCTCCCTACTCTGAGATTCTGTGATCCCTCCATGTGATAGTACCTCTCCCTGAAATTCTCTTCTAAAAATATATTTTTAAAAAACATTTACTTTGTAAATACATACTCATATATGTCTCCCCCAATAGAATGAAAGCTCCTTGAGTGCAGGAACTATTTAATTTCTGCCTTCATATTTCTAGTGCCTAGCACATTGGGAGCCACATAGTAGGTGTTTAATAAATGTTTGTTGAGTAATTCTAGAAAACTCCCTAGTCTTCAGTTAGCTTTGGCTACCTACTCAGTTTTACCTATTAAGAGTCTCCCAGACACCTGTAAGTAAACCCAGTGCTCTAAGTGCTAGATAGAATCTCCATTCTCTTTAGGGGTGTGGCTTTGGAGAGCCCCATTGCCACCGAGAACAAAAACTTAACCACCTCTTAAAGCCATTCTGATTCAGGGAGCACCAGCATAGTCACTTTCTGGCTATCGGAGGACAGAAAGCTGAGGAATGAATAGGAATCTCTAACAGAGATACTCACTGATCTGTCAAGATTAGGTTGGTGATAATTGAACCAGTGCAGTGGAAAGATCAATGGATTTGCAAACAGAAGTTGTAGGTTCAAATCTTACCCTTGCAGCATATGATTGCCATGACTGTGGTTAATTTTTTTTTATTTCTTTCACTTCTTGTTACTTTCCTTATCTGTAAAATGGACAAGATGGCTTCTAAGGTCTCCTCCAGCTCTAAATCTCTGACCTTATGATCTGATTCTATCAATGAATCAAATGATGATGAGAGAAAGCCAAAATGGAATTTTCTGTGAGTGAATGAATGAATGAAAAAGGCATTTAGTAATCTCTGTGCCAGGCACTGTGATAAGTGCTAGAGATACAAATATTTAAAAAGAACTCCAAGCACGGCTCCCGAAGAAGAGGCATGAGAAGACATACCCCTCCCCCCATTCCTCTGCAGAGGTGGGAGGTCCAGGAGCATGGGATACTGCTCACATTTTTAGATTTTAAAAAATATTTTGGTCAGTTTCGCTGATTGTTTTTCTCTTCTTTCTCATTTTCTTTTTTTAAAAAAATCTTTGTTATAAGGTAGGGCTCTCTGGGAAAGGGAAGGGGAAATGTAGGTGATGCAAAAACAAAATATATTAATAAAATTTATTTTTGAAAGAAAAAAGAAGAAAAAACAACAACAAAAAGAAAAAAGAGAGAGAGTTCTTGCCCTCAAGGAAATTATATTCCAATAGAGAAGATAGCACATATTGGGGGGGATGGATTGTCCTAGGACAGTGGAAGTGGGGCAGGGGCACACAAGTGGTAGCAGGTGAGAGGAGCTGGGGGGGAGGGGCTGGATGGGAAGATAATGAGCCTGGGTGACTGCTTCTGAAGGTACTGTTTGTTTATGGAGGTCAGGTGGGATGAGAATTCCAAAGGGGCAAATAAAAGTGGCTGAAGAAAAACTCAAGTGAGAAAACTACAATCCATGAGTCCATTAGAATCCATGTTCTAAGGAAGAGAATGTGGCATTAGCAAAGAAGATTCTGAGCATGTGAACTGGGGTCAAATGTACCAAGAGCAATAGCACCAAGCTGATAAGAACCTGGGGCAGCTAGGTCCACTCGAGCCCCTTTCAATAAAGGCAGCTAGAGCACTGGACCTGGAGTCAGGAAGACCTGAGTTCAAATCTATCCTCAGACACTTACTAGCTATGTGATCCTGGGCAAGCCACTTAACTGCCTCAGTTTCCTTATCTGAAAAGTGGGGTTAATAATAGTACCTACCTCCTAGAGTTGTGAGGATCAAATGACCCAGTAACCCATTTGTTTCAAATTCAAAATCCAGGTGCTGAGGGTGGGGTGGAGTGAGGGGTAGATTGGGGCAGGGGGGAGTGGACGTGGTGGGGGCGGGGAGGAATAAGTTCTTTTTGCCCCATGGAAAACAAGAAGGTGGGGCTGGACACTGCCAGCCTAAATTTGTTTTATGGACTTGGATTCCAGGTGGAGCACTCTATCTGGGTCTGGGCTATTCAAAGTACCAGCAGCCCTCAGCCTAGAACAAGGACAGAACCTCCAAGATAAATAGTGCCCCTACAAACAGAGCCTGAGCGGGGAAGAGGAAGGTAGTTTTAGAAATACATTCATACAGCATCTGGTAATGCAGCTGAGCTCAGACAATAAGGCCCTCAGGAGACCCGCTCAAATTGCAACAGGAGCAGCTTTCTTTCCCCCTAAAATATAATTGATCTTCTCCGAAGCGGTAGCTAGCATCTCTGCTGGGAAAAGGAAAAAGAAAAAAAATCAGCCTCTGCCTCACCCTCTGTCCTCTGTGGCCTCAAGGTGTAGTGGACAGAAGCATGGGCGATCTGGTTTCAAATCCTGCCAATCACCTGGATTTCATGGTCTCTTGAAACTCATTATTTTGCAGGCTGAAATTAACTCCAAAATTCACACCTCCTTAGCACCCCCTCCTCTAAACTCCCCTCTTTGTAATTTCCCCCATCACTCCTGGTTCTGTCCTTTGGGATCAAACAGAAGAAGTCTTATCCCTCCTCCTTTTAACAATCAACCAGTCAACAAGCATTTATTAAGCACCTACTGTGTGCTAGACACGGTACTAAGAACTAAGGATACGAGGAAAGGCAAAAGCAATTTTTGTTGTGGAGTTGACATAATGGGAGACAACATGTAAACAACTATGTTGTTGTTCAGTCGTGTCTGATTCCTCATAACCTCACAAACCGTACAAGACTGTCCAAGATCATGTTCGTAATCTCACCCTCTGCCATCCCCTTCTCCTTTTGCCTTCAATATTTCCCCACATTAGGGTCTTTTCCAATGAGTCCTGTCTTCGCATTAGGTGGCCAAAGTATTTCAGCTTCAGCTTCATTATTTGACCTTCAAATGAATAGTCTGAATTAATTCAAATATTGACAACTATGTACATACAGAATGGATATGGGATAAACCGGAGGTAGTCTCAGGAAGTGGAATAGTATGAGCTGTGGAAAGGCTTCTAGAATATTTTTACCCACTTAGCAGGAGAATGACATTAAAGCTTCTCTCCTTGATGGAAACAGACAAACAAACAAAAACACCAAAAAAAACCGGAACCATATTCCCTCTCTCATCCTTCAAACTCTGACTGGAAGCAGGGGTTCAAATCTCCGCCTTTCAAAATATCTGCCACTGACAACTGCAGTTGACCCACAATTCCATAGAACTGGACTGGCTTTCCTGACGTCGCAAAGTCCGTCCCTCTGTTGCTTAGCAGTCTGGCCACTGCCACAAAAAGCCTGACTGATTAGTCAGGAGCCAAAAGCTGGAAGGGATTTTAGAGGCACTCTCGTCTAACCTCCATCTGAAGCACGGACTAGTTTCCTCTGCATCAAAAGTTCTTAACTTTTTTTTTTTTGAGTCATAGACCCCTTTGGCAGCTTAGTGAAACCTATAGAATGACCCCCTTCTCAGAATCAGTTTTTACAGTCTTTCTCCATTAGATTGTGAGCTTCTTGAGGTCAGGGACTGCCTTGGCCTTTCTTTGCATTCTCAGTGCTTACCTGCCATGTAGAAAGTGTTTAGTAAGTGACAGCTAGGTGCTGCAGTGGATAGAGCACTGGCCCTGAAGTCAGGAGGACCTGAGTTCAAATCTGGCCTCAGACCAAACACTTGACACTTACTAGCTGTGTGACCCTGGGCAAGTCACTTAACCCCAGTTGTCAAGAACAAACAAACAAAAAAAAAGTGTTCAATAAATGCTTATTGACTGACTAAATGTAATTAGCTTCCTCTGTAATCCTTCATAGTTTATTTTATGCATTCAAAACTATTTCACTTATCTCTTCTTCCTTTTTCTTTTTTTGGCATCAATATTATTCCCCCTTCTGCCTTCTTAATTCTCTCCTTCACCCTTCAAAAAAAAAAAAACCCTCTCATAATAAGTAAGTATGGTCAAGCGAAATAGATCCACACTCTGGCCCTGTCAGAAAATGTGTGTATCAGTATGTGTGTGACCTGTGTAAGATATATATGGAGAGGGGAGGGGTGGGGGGAGAGGGAGAGAGAGAGAGAGAGAGAGAGAGAGAGAGAGAGAGAAACAACTAAGGGGAAATTATCCCAAAGTTTGTAGGGAGGCAAGCTGGAAATCAGGTACATGTTGAGGAGTCAGCTTCCCCTACAAGTCTACACCTTCTTAAGTCTTTCTTTTTCTCCATATATCTCTCCCCTAATATAGTCTGGAAGCATGAATGTCTTCCCATGAAGGAGGGAAAAAGAAGACTATTTCTTTCCTCCCAAGTTCTTGTACCAGTTTCACCTGTCACACAGTAACACAGCATTGTGTCAGCATTCTCTTCACTAATTAGGACAATCTAATGCAAAATACCCCAGATGTAGCTATAAGATATAGTGTTACATTCATCTCATTTCCATACCTCTGTTTCGTCACATCTCTGTCAAGAGTTGGTATGATTGTGAATGAAGACCATCATTGGTTGGTCTTCTGGAGTCATGGTTAGTCATTGCATTAATCAAAGTTCTAAAGCTTTCAGAGTTGCTGTCTTATATAATGTTGTAATTATTGTAAAAATTGTTTTCCAGTTCATACAAGTCTCCCCATGTTTCTCCGAAACCATCCCTTCCTTTTGCTCCTTATGGTGCAATAACATTTCATTGTATTCATATACCATGATGGGTTCAGCCATTTCCAAATTGATGGGCATCTCCTTTGTTTCAAGTTCTTCTCTTTAACAGAAAGTGTTGCTGTTCATTTTTGTTCATGAAGATCCTTTCCTTCTTTCTTTGTTATCTTTAAGATATAAGCCTAGTAGTGGTATCAGTGGATCAAACATTTGGATATCAACATTTTAGTGACTTTTTAGTTATGGTTCTAAATAGTTTTCTATAATGGCTAGACCAATCCACAGTCCCACCAATGGTGTATCAACATGCCTGTCAACCCTTAGTCCAGGAATGGGGAACCTGCAGCCTCGAGGCCATATGTGGCCTTCTATGTCCTCAAGTGCGGCCACATGTGGCCTTGAGACGGCAGGTTCCCCACCTCTGCCTTAGTTTCTCCAACAGTTGTCATTTCCTTTCCCTTTTCTTTCTTTTTTTTTTTGAGGGGGGAGGTCAATCTTATTGTTGTTTTAATTTGCATTTCTCTTAGTGATTTGTAGCATTTTTAAAACGTGGTTGCTGATAGATTGCATCTATTCTTTTGAGAATTGCTTATTCATATCCTTTTACTATTTGTCTATTGGGAAATGATTCTTGTTCTTGTAGATTTGAACTGATTCCTTATATATTTTGAATATCATGGATATTTTACCTTTATCAGAGAACTTGCTGAAAAGATTTCCCCCCCAATTAACTGTTTCTCTTCTAATTTTAATTGCAAAAATTGTGCAAAATCTTTTCAATTTTGTGTGATCACAATTGTCCATTTTATCTTCCCTGATTCTCTCTTCCCCTAGCAATAGTTGTGAAACATAGCTCCTCCTCTGAAACTCTAATTTGTTTGTGATATGACTTTTTTATTTATTTTATTTCATATTTATATATTTAGGTTGTCACATATCCATTTGGAGCTTATTGTAGTGTGTAGTATGAGGTGTTGGTCTAAATCTAATTTCTGCCAGATTGTTTTCCAGTTTTCCCAGCAGTTTTTGTTGAATAGGGATTCCTTATTCCAGTAGTTGGTAGTCTTTGGATTTATGAAACATTATTCTACTACAGGGACAGCTAGGTGGTGTAGTAGATAGAATGCTGGGTCAGGAATCAGGAAGACCCGAGTTCAAATTCAGCCTCAGACACCCTGGACAAGTCACTTAACCCTATTTGCTTCAGTTTCCTCACCTGTCAAATGAGCTGGAGAAGGAAATGGCAAATCACTCCAGTATCTTTGCCAAGAAAAAAATCAGTTCCTTCTAGATCTTGTCAGTTTGATCTGTTCCATTAGTCGACTTTTCAATTTAAAACAAGAAAATAGTTCTGATGATTACTGTATTGTAGAGTTTAAGATCTGGCACTACCATGCTGCCTTCTTTCCCACTTTTTTTTCATTATTTCCTTTGACATTCTTGACCTTTTGTTCCTCAAGATTAATTTTTATGTTGCATTGCTATTTTAATTATATTAGCATGGCCCAACCATGAGTAATCAATACCTGTCTAATTATTTAGGTCAATATTTTTATAAAGAGTATTTTACAAGTACATTCATATAAGAATTCATATCAGGAATCTGTGTCTTGGTAAACAGATTCAAATATTTTCTATATTTTCTGTAATTATTTTATTTTGTTCTGCTCAGTTTTATGAGTAATACACAGAAAGGCTGAGTTAATTAAGTGAGTTTATTTTATATCCTCATATATTACTGAAGTTATTCATTGTTTCCATTCACTTTTAAGTTGACTCTCTAGGGTTCTCTAAGTAAACCTTCACGTCATCTGCAGAAAAACCAAACAAATAATAAAACTTATTTCTTTGCCTATGCTTATTCTCTCAATATTTCTGGTCTTATTTTTATAGCTAGAATTTCTTTTAAAATTATATCTGATACTGATTAAAATGGATATCTCTGCATTACCCTTGATCTTATCGGAAAAGCCTCTAGATTTATTCCATTAGAGATAATGCTAGCCCTTGGTTTTAGATAGATACTATTTATAATACTAAGGAATGGTCCATTTATTCCTATGTTTTTTAATGGTTTTTTTTCTAGCACGAAATGGAACTGTATTTTGTCAACAGCTTTTCTGCACTTATTGAAATAATCATGTTTTATACTATTTTTGTTTTTAATAAGTTTATAATTTTCTTAATATTAAAACAATCAGTGTATAATATTTTTAATGTTTTTGAAGACAGTTAACATTTTATTCAATATTTTGCATCAATGTTCACTAGCAATATTGGTCTATAGTTTTCATATACTTATCTCTCCCGAGCTTAGGTATCATGATCATATTTGTCTTGATGAAGGAGTTTTGGAAGCATCTCTTCTTTTCCTACTTCTGTAACTTTATATATTAGAATTAATTATCCCTAAATGTTTGATAAAACTCACAAAACCATCTAGTCTTCAAAGTATTTTTTTTTATTTTAGAGTTCTTTTATGGCTTATTCAATTTATTTTTCTGAGACTAGGTCATTTAAATTTTCTATTTCTTTTTATATTTTTGCAAATATTGATCCATTTCATTTAGACTATTAGTTTTCAATATAACTAATATGATCTAATATAACTAGGCAAATATAACTAGACAAAACAGTTCCTAATGATTTCATGTATTTCTTCTCATTTGTTAAGATTTCTTTTTCATTTTTTATATTGGAAATTTGGTTTTTCATGTTAACTAATGATTTATCTGTTTTATTATTTAAAAGAACTATCTCCTAGTTTTATTAATCAATTCAGTGGTTTTTTTTTTCCAATCCATTTATCTCTCTTTTGATTTCCAGGATTTCTATTTTTGTGTTAAGTAGGTTTTTAAAAGTTGTTATCTTTCTAGTTTTTTTAGTTGAAAGCCCAATCATTCATCTATTTATTCTTCCTTTTCTTCATGAAAATGTTTAAAAAATATATATAAATTTCTCCCTAAGTATTCTTTGGCTACATGCCAGAGATTTGGTATGTTGTTGCAGTGTGTTATTTTCTGAAATTATCTATTGTTTCTATAATGTGTTCTTTGATCCCCCCAATTCTTTAGGATTAAACTATCTAAAACTTCATCTAAATTCAAAATCTTTCTTTAAACACTCCTGCCTTTTTATTTATTTATTTATTGGGACTTTGCTCAGACTGGGAAATGAGTGGCGGATCATAGGCCACCTCTGATCAGCCTGGAAGTTTTAACCTGCTCCATTACCTACCTGGACCAGTTCGCCCCTCCTTAGGCATCCTGGTGGGGCGCCTAGGTGGCACAGTAGATGGAGTTCTGGGCCTGGAGGCAGGAAGACTCATCTTCTTGAGTTCAAACCTGGCCTCCTGACACTTACTTTACTAGCTGTGTGACCCTGGGCAAGTCATTTAACTCTGCTTACTTTAGTTCCTCATCTGTGAAATGAGCTGGAGAAGGAACTGGCAAATCATCGTAGTAGCTTTACCAAGAAAACCCCAAATGGGTTCACTGAAGAGTCAGACACGACTGAAATGACTAACCTGGTGATTCCTAGCTCTGAAGGGTTTACCATATTGGTGCCAGATGTATTGAAGACACTCTTTCAACGTTAGCCCTACAACAGCTCTGAATTATTGAGCTCAATTGATCCCTCAATCTCAGCTCCCTAGGGCAAAGATTAGGCATGGACCACGAAGACCAGAGCTGCGAACTGGTTCAGCCATTATGAAAAACAATTTGAAACTATGCCCAAAAAGCCACTAAATTGTGCATGCCCTTTAACCTAGCAATATCTGACTAGGTCTAACACCCAAGAGATCAAGTAAAGAGGAAAAGCACCCACATGCACAAATATATTTATAGTAGCTCTTTTTGTAGTGGCAAAGCATTGGAAACCAAGGGAGTACCCATCAATTGCGGAATGACTGACCAAATTATGGTATATGCATGTAATGGAATATTATTGTGCCTTTTTTAAAAATAAGTTTATTGATGTCTTCTGTTTCTTACATCATCATAGTTATCCCAAGTGTCCCTTCTCTCTCCCTCTCAGAGAACCATCTCATATAACAAATAGTATTTTTTTTAGAGAAGAAACAAATATCAGCCCAACTAATGGATCTATTGGGAAAAGTCCAAAAACATGTGTAATGTGTAACATCTGTGGACCTCCCACCTTCACGAAGGGGTGGGTTGGGGGTGTCCTCTCATATTACTTCATTCACATCATGCTCTATCTTTATAATTTTGTTACATTCACTTTTGATTTTTCTTTGACGTGTTGTTCTTTCCATTTATGTTGTAGTTCCTGGGGATAGTGTTTTCTTGGCTCTGCTTACTTCACTCTGCATCAGCTGATATAGATCTTTCCATATGTCTCTACATTTATTGTATACATAATTTCCTATAATATAGTAATATTTCATTACATTTGTTTAATCATTCTCCAATTGATGGACATCTATTTTGTTTCCAGTTCTTTGTTATCACAAAAAGTGCTGCTATAAATATTCTAGTGTTTAGAGACACTTTATTCTTATCAATGGCTTTCTTGAGTATAAGCCCAGCAATGTAGTATCTAGTTCAAGGGATATAGACATTTTCATCCTATTATTTGCATAATTCCAAATCGCTTTACAAATTGGTTATACCATTTCACAACTTCACCAACAATATTGTGCCTATCATTCCACCATCCCTCCAACACCGATTATCACCATTTTTGTCATTTTGGCCAATTATCAGGGTCTGGTGTGAAACCTTATGGTTATTTTGATTTGCAATTCTCTTATTATTAGTAATTTAGAACATTCTTTCTTGTGATTGTGAATACTTTGCAATTCTTCCTTTGAGAACTGTTTGTTCATATCCTTTGACCATTTATCAGTTGGGGAATACTCATTATGATGCACATGTACATGTGTACATATGTATACATATACACACATGCATATATATGCATACACATACATATATACATATGCATTTATATGTGCGCATACGTATATCTATATCTATCTTGGAAATCAAATTCTCATCAGAAAAATTTAATACAAAATTTTTTTCCATTCGGCCATCTCCCTTCCTATCCTAGGTGTCTTAATTTTGTCTGTGCTGAAGCTATTTCGCTTGATGCAGTCAAAGTTATCTATTTTATCTTTCGTAATCGATTGTCTCATTTGGTTGGTGTAGCTAGTGGGTGATATGGATAGAGCACTGGGCCTGGTGTTAGGAAGACTCATCTTCCTGAGTTCAAATCTGGCCTCAAGACACTTCTTAACTGTGTGACCCTGGGCAAGTCACTTAACCCTGTTTGCTCAGTTTCCTCATCTGTAAAATGAGCTGGAGAAGGAAATGGCAAACCACTCCACTGTCTTTGCCAAGAAAACCCCAAATGGGGCCACAGAGAGTCAGATACAACTGAAAATGACTGAACAACAACAACTTGTTAAGAATATATCTCTTACCCATAGCCGTAAGAGGTATATGATCCATTTCTCTCTTAGTTTTTTTTTAAAATAGTACGCTCTTTAATATTGAGATTGCATTTCCATTTAGAATGTATTGTGGAATATAGTATATAGAATCCAAACTTTGCCCCTTTGTAGTTTTGGTAGTTTAGTAGTTTTAGTAGTTTTTTTTTAGTTTAGAACTTTGTTCTGTGAAGTTTGGATTCAGTCACAGGGCCGCACTTGAAAACCTAGAGGGCCTCGAGTGGCCTTGAGGCCAAAGGTTCCCCACCCCTGGTGTAAAGTGGTGGTCTAAGCCTAATTTCTACAGGACTGTTTCCCAGTTTTCCCAACAGTTTCTAATCAAATAAGGAGTTTTATATTTCCATTTTATCAGACACTAGGTTGTGGAATTCTATTGTTTCTTTGGTGAGGCTTGCCACTGCAGATTCCAGTTTTTCTATTCTGCTCATTATTTTTGCTCTGCAGGACACAAATTCTGCTTTTGTCACTCTCAGTTCTCCTTTAAACCGTCAAGAATAGCATGATGCGACAGTTCTATGTTCTCCTCCAATTCCACAGGGTCTTCTGCCTCATCAAGTGATGGATCATTTTCCTTTTTTTGGCAATATTTATTCGTAGATGCCTGAACTCCTAGGTCCGGAGGCCATATTTTTCTCTGCTATTAATGTTTCCCACAGTAATTTCTCTGCTCCCCCACCCCATTCCCCCATTGCTCACTTCTTGTCCCCTGTGATGGTGATTTTCTTGGGGAATGAATCTCAAAGCATCTCAGCCTTCTCTCACACTGGGCAATTCATGTAAACTAGCCTAGGTCAAGCACCCAAGTGACTTTTGGGTGATCAGAACTGGCCCGCGTTGGTTGCTGAACACTTTCCCTCAGGCTTAGTGGAGTGCCTGCAGAGGGTGGGAGTGAGGAGACCAACACTGTACCTGCCACCACTCTTGTTCAGAGTTCAGAGAGCTGCCACGCTGGTGCTGTGGTGTAGATTTTTGTGGTTTGTAGCCCTGAGGCTCTGGCAGAAGGGGCAGAGTGGGATGTGGTATTGAGCTCCATTTCAAGCTCCCTTGACCCAACGACTGGATGTTCTGCAGAGATCTTTCCCTGCCCAGAACGCTGACCACTGCAATACTGGCTGTGTACTTCCATAGCAAGCTTCCCAGTGAGCTATCTGTAGTCTGGAGTGCAGCTATCTGGTCTGGCCTGAGAAGCCTTCTGAAGCCTGGACTTGGCATTTATCTCGATGGCACTGGAAATAGGAAGGGGGGCTGGTTTGGAGTGTGGAGGTGGGTTTTGTTGTGAACCCATATGGGTCGGTTAGCGAAGCCTTGCTGCTTGTGGTGGGGAGGGGTGCTGAGGGAGCTCGGTATAGAAGTCAACTCATGGGTTTTGGTTTTAGTTTTTAACCTTCTTTTGGATTCCAGGTATCCTAAATCATGGCAACAGCTGGATTTTCTTTGGTGCATAATTTCTGTTTTAGAGAAGTTTGAAATGTCAAGGGGATGGCAGAAAGTGTCTAGTTTTCTATCTGTGCTTTAAGAAAATAATGAAGGTGACAGTTTCAGAGAAAGCTGGGGAGACTTATATGAACTGATGCTTAGTGAAGTGAGTAGAACCTGGAAAATATTTTATACAATAGCAACAATGGTGTAAAGACAAACACTTTTGAAAGTTGTAGGAACTTTTATCAATACAAAGACCAACCAGATTTCAGAGATTTTGTGGACATATGATTAGGCTCAGGGTAAAGTTGAAATGTGTATTTTTTTTTGGACATGGCCAATATGAGAATTTGTTTTGCTTGACTGTACATATTTATTTCAAAGATCTTGTTTTTCTTTCTTTTTCAATGGGGGAAGTAGGTGGGAGAAAGGTGAATTTTCATTAATTGAAAAAAATTAAATTAAATAAATCATCTCCACTCTTACAGAACAACAATATTCCATTATATTCACAGAACACAATTTGTTCAGCTACTCCCCAGCTGATAGGCACCCCTTTGTTTTCTTTGTCACCATACCAAAAAAAAAAAATTGCCACTCTAAATGTTGTTATAGATATGGGTCGTCTTCCTCTTTGATTTTTTTCGAGTTTAGACAATAAAGATATCACTGTGTCAAAGGGTAAGCACAGTTTAATTTAGTTCCAAACTGCCTTCCAGAATGGCTGGACCAAATTCTCAGCTCCATCAAAAGGGCTTTAATGCACCTGTTTCCCCACAGCCACTCCAACATTTTTCGTTTTCCTTTTTGTCAGCTTTGCTAATCTGATGGGTATGAGGTTGGACCTTAGAATTAATTTAATTTGCATTTCTCTAATTGTTATTGAATTGGAGCATTTTGTCATATGGCTGTTGATAGCTTAAATTTATTCCTCTAGAAAATGCCTATTTTTATCTTTTGTCCATTTACTAATTAGAGAATTGCTGTTATTCTTGTAAATTTGAATCAGTTGCCTATATATCTTGGAAATATGAGATCTTCGCCAGAGAAACTTGCTACAAAGTTTTTTTCCCCCTATTATTTGCTTTCCTTCTAATTTTAGCTACATTGATTTTGTTTATATTAAACCTTTTTAGTTGCATGTAATAAGAAATGTCCATTTTATCTTTTGTGATTCTCTCTCTCTCTCTCTCTCTCTCTCTCTCTCTCTCTCTCAGTCATGCACTCTCCCCTATCTATAGATCCGACAACATTCCTTTTTTGTTAGTCTAAACTTAGTTTCTGTCAAACTGCTTTCTAGTTTTCCTAGCAGTTTTTGTCAAATAGTAAGTTCTTACCTCAATTGCTAGCTTTTTCTGGTTTGTCCAACCTTATGTTACTGTGTTTATTTGCTTCTCATTTTACTTTTGATTTGCTGATTGTTCAGTTGAGATGTCTGGACCTTTTGTGATTAATTAGGGGTAGTAATGACCTAATCCTTATACAAGGAATGAAACAATCCTTATATTTCAGGAACTTACATTCTAATGGGGGAGCCAGTTGTTAATTATTTATAAGCACACCTCTAGACATAGGCAAGTTATGTAGAATAAATATAAGATAGTTTGGGAAGGAGAGCTCTATGAGTGGTGGGAAATCAGGAAAGGCTTTGTATAGAAGGTTGAGATGGAGCTGAGTCTTAAAGGAAGAGCAGTATTCTGTGAGAAGAAGGTGAGGAGGGAATGTATTCCAACATAGGGTAAGGCCAAGTACATTCCAAGCATGGAGACAGTAGATTGAGTCAAAGCAAAAGCTGAGATATTTCAATCTGGGCTACTGCCAGTTGGAAAGACTGAAGGTAGGAGGTCTAGGGAGACAGCAGGTAAGGACTCTGACTGCTTCTTCCTCTTTGCCCCGCTGGGCCAATCCTCCATTCCCTCAATCCTACCCTAACCTCACTCCACCCCCAAAGCCCACATGTATCCTAGGCTCCCTTAGACCTGACTAGGAGAGCCCTGGCTTCAGATGACTTCTCTCTTGTTCAGAGAGACCCTGGCTTCTATTGCCAGAGACAGAAGCTATCTGTAGTCCCCAGTGGGGTCGAAATAACATTCTGGAGCATTTGTATCCGGCAGCAAATACTCTGACTCTTAACCAAACCCCAGAGCTTCCAGGGAGAGCTCTGCTGCTTCTGGCCCCTTGCCCAGCCTGGAAGGAAGCCAGGGTGTGACTGGTGTGAGATTAAGTCCTGTAATGCAATAGCAGCTGAGGTGCATTTAATAAAAGCCACAGAGAGCTTCGGAGAGCACATGCTGGAGAGGATGAGAGGAAAGTTACCTGGCAACTGCGCATCAGAGATATGGCTCTCTGGCTCCAGACTGCCTTCCCAGACGTATCACACATCACCCTCTTTCATGGAGCAACATGGTCCAGCTAAACTGACCTGATTGGTATTGCAGTGGATAGAGCGGTGGGCATGGGCTCAAGAAGATCCGAATTCAAGTATGACCTCAGACGCTTCCTAGCTGTGTCACCCTGGGCAAATAGCTTAACTTCTGTCTGCCTCAGTTTCCTCAGCTCTAAAGTGGGCGGATGGGGGGGGCAATAATAGCACCTACTTCCCAGGATTGTTGTGAGGATCAAATGACATATTTGTAAAGTACTTAGCACAATGCCTGGCACATAGTAGGTACATAATAAATGTTTCCATCCTTCTTTCCTTCCTACTCTTCCTTTCTTCCCTCTTTTTCTTCCCTTCTCTCCCTTCTTTCCTTTCCTCCCTCCTTTTCCTTTCTTCCCTTCTTCCCTTCTCTTTTCTTTCTTTTTTTTTTTTAGTGAGGCAATCGAGGTTCAGGGACTTGCCCAAGGTCACATAGCTAGTACGTGTCAAGTGTTTGGTCTGAGGCCAGATTTGAACTCAGGTCCTCCTGACTTCACGCCCAGTGCTCTATCCACTGCGCCACCTAGCTGCCCCCCACTGCACCACCTAGCTGCCCCCGTCTTTCTTTCTTTCTTTCTTTCTTCCTCCCTCCCTCTCTCCTTTCCTTCTTTCCTTCCTTCCTTCCTTCTTCCTTCCCTCCTTCCCTTCCTTCTTTCCTTCCTTCCTTCCTCCCTCTCTCCTTTCCTTCCTTCCTTCCTACCTTCCTTCCCTCCTTCCCTCCTTCCCTTCCTTCTTTCCTTCCTTCCTTCCTTCCTCCCTCTCTCCTTTCCTTCCTTCCTTCCTACCTTCCTTCCCTCCTTCCCTTCTTTCTTTCCTTCTTTCCTTCCTTCCTTCCTCCCTCTCTCCTTTCCTCTTTTCCTTCTTTCCTTCCTTCCTTCCCTCCTCCTTTCCTCCCTCCCTTCCTCCCACACAGTGCTCCATCTCCCACCCAGCTCTTTTTTGCCTTTGCACAGGCCCATGGTTGGAATGACTCCCTTCTCCAGCCTCACTTCCTGCTTGGAGCTTTCCTTGACCTACACCCCTCCCCAATTCCGACTGACTATTCCCTTCCATTTCCTTTATAAACACACACACACACACACACACACACACACATATATCATGTATCTCCTTATGATTTTACCTGTTGTTTCTCTGGATGGAATACAAGCTCCTTTTGGGCAGAAACCCTGTTGTTGTCATTATATCCCCACTTCACAGCACAGGTCCCGGCACACACAGGACGTTTGATAAATCCTTGTTGCTTGGAGAAGAAGGGAGAGGATAAATGATGTAGTAGAAAGAATACTCAGTTTCGAGTCAGGAGGCTGCCTCTATTATGTCCTACATATGTCTGACAATGGGCAATTCATATCCTATTTCTTAGCCTCAGTTTATTCATATGCTCAATGGCATGAAGAGGCGGGCCATGTTCTCTCAAACCTCTTCCAGCTCTAGATCTGATGACCTTAAGATCTTAAATTAGACGAACAGAAGAAGCAAATGAAGGAAGGAAGGAGGGAAGGAAAGAGCATTCTTCTTCAGACCCAAGTGCCCCCCGGGACAATATGTCTGGGAAGGAGTTAGAAGGAGTAGAACCCAACTAATAGATGGCCTAGTGTTGTGGGAAGCCACAAGGCAGGAGATCAGGGTTCTAGACCCAGCTGTACCATCCACTATTTGACCTTGGGCAAATCATATCTGCTCTCTGGGTCTCAATTTCCCCATGTGTAAAATGAGGTGCGAGACTTCATCAAAGTTCAGGGTCATGTGGGGCAAAGACAGAGAGAATGAATTTACTAAGTGTGAGCCCCTTTCAGGTGTAAAGGAAGCGTTCCTGCCGTGTTTTATGCTGTGGAGTTCGGTCGTGTATAGAAAGGCAGTCAGAGACAGGAACTTGCTCCCAGGACTCATTCTGCCTTGTTTCCCCCCAGCTGCTCATTTGCGTAGACCCGATAAGAATTTGTGAACTGTGCTACACACCCATAGATCAGGGTGAGAGCCAAGGGGACCCAGCCCTGCAGCAGATAGGAGAAGCTATACCTCTCCCACTTCCTGTCAGGGAAGTGAGAAAAACTCCAAGCTGAGTCTGCGAAATAACACAACCCAATAATCCTGGGTTAAGCGACTCTGCTCTTTCTGCAAGAATGCAATAGCACCCTAGCTGAATGAGCACAGCCAACATGCAGCTGAGCCTGACGGGGAGCCCACCCTTCCAGCTGAAAGCTCACATCCTCTGCGGAGCCGGCTGAGTGACCAAGTGAGCAGCCAGCCCGGCTGAAGAGCAGAGCAACGTTCACGACTAACACCAACACCCCAACCCACGAGGAAGTCCAGCGGGTCTTTCTAGAGAACGAGATAATATCCGGCCCAAAAGTTCCAGTCATCAGTTGCCTTGACCACGGTTTTCCTGCACATCTGCCTCGTTACCATTATAGTTTACGTTTGTACCCACTATCCACCATCCCTGGACACTTTATGTCTTTGTGGGAGAGTATGCCCCAGATTTGAGGAGGGAGGAGTGGTTGTCATTACTATTCTTGTCATGCTATTTGATTAAATGTCTTTTCTAGGTGGCACGGTGAATAGAGTTCTGAGCCTGGAGTCAGGAAGACCTGAGTTCAAATCCAGCCTCAGCATTTCCTAGTTGTGTGACCCTGGGCAAGTCATTTCATCCTGTTTGCCTCAGTTTCCTCATCTGTAAAATGAGCTGGAGAAGGAAATGGCAACCATTCCAGTATCTTTGCCAAGAAAACCCCAAATGGGGTCACGAAGTGTCATACATAACCAAACAACAACAACTTTTCTAAGAGCTAATTGATTCTGACTGATTTTTAATTGGGAACACATTGGTGGGGGCTTGTGAGCTACCATGTTAGGAAGAGACACTCATAGGGTTACCCCAAGAACCGGAGGTAGCAATTCTAGGGACCCAACCTGCTAGTGCTAGTAGGAATTGAATTTGTGGAATGATTATAATATTGTAAAGAAAAACAATTCTGAAAGACTTTAGAACTCTTTAATGCAATGACCAGCCAAGACTCTAGAGCAGTGATGTTAACTCAAATACAAATAGATCTTTTCAGCTGCAATAATTAAGAAACCATAAATTAACATTATGTGTGTTTCATCGGCATTTTTACTTATTTTGTTAAGTATTTCTCAATGTTTTAATATGCAAACTGGCCTGGAAGTTTTCTTTATAGGGTGACACCATGTCCCTTAAGTGGTTTGGAAATGGATGGGGAAGGAATAGTGTTACAGAATCATCTCATCCAGGAAAGGGGAAAACACAGCTTCCTAGAAGACTCAGATAGAGTCCATGAGAGGAGGGTCTGGAGAAACAAAAGTGTCCCCATGACAAAGGTGTGATGGAGGGAACAGCTGTAACTTCAGAGGCCGCTGGTGAAGTGTGCCTCCTGACGGGTGGAGGACCTAGAAATACATATGCAGACATGGCCGATGAGTTTCTAGCAGCCATCCTCTCTCCTGGCGCCCTCTTGCCTGGACCGGACACCAGCCTCTGGGGCCATAAGCCTTTTGTGACCAAGACGCGAAAGCACCACTGTTCTTAGTGAACAGGACCCATCTGTCTAAGCAGCTCCAGGCGTGTTTCGCTCCTCGCTCAGGACATCCTTTGCCCTGCCACCGCAGCCAGTCACTCTGCTAGGTTCTGGGACAGCAAAGGCAAAAGTGAAGAAGTCCCTGCTCTCAGGGGCTTACACTCTCATGGGGGAGATAATATGGACTGAGGATCATGCTCCCAACCTCCCTCTTCAGCCTCTTTCTGGACTAGCAAACTAAGGGTTAAGTTCCCCATTTCCCTGACCTCCTTCACTTCTCAGTAGGTAGTTTAGACAACGTCCCCACTCCCCTGGTTCTGTAGATAACAGGGCAGTCTCCCATTTGTATCATACTGGCTCTTGGTCTAAAACTCTGTATTCATTTGAGTCCTGAGGGGCTCGGGGCCTTCAGTGGGAGCATGGCTACCCCTTTCTTCTTCCTCTCCACCTACTTTGGACATGGAGACAGCACATCCCAGATTGGCCCTGCTAGCAGGAATTCTCCTCCTTCCCTTCTGAGTAGTGATAAAGTTTGTTAAGAGTGTGCCAGCCTGTCTGGCAGACCCCTGTGCATCGCAGAGCTGAGTAGCAAGGTGGAACGGATAGGTGGCTTATCTCCCACACATCCACACCTCCCCATCATCCATGTCAGCCCAACACTCTTCCTGACTCAGCCCCTTCTGAGTCTACATTGGTTCCTCAAGGCAATGATAACTTAGCCCTACCCCAGGTGCCCACAGCAGCAGCTGCCCAGGGCCATTAGGAAAATCTCCCCAACTCACCTTCCCACCCCAGCTTCCCCATCAAGATAAAACAAATGACTGTTAGGGGTGTGCGATCAATAAAGTTTAGAATCAATGGACTCTAGAACATGGGTTCTTGACTATTTTTGGTGTCCTGGACCCCTTTGTCAGTCTAGTGAAGCTGATGAACCCTTTCTCAAAATACTCTTTTTAAATGCATAAAATACAGAGTGTGACAAAAGTCTTAGTACAATTTTAATCAAAGTGAAGTGATTGGGAACACCTTGTATGTAAGATTACAAAGGAAATCAATTCTATTGAGCTAAAGAGATATTTTTCCCATTCAAGTTCATGGACTCTCTGAAATCTGTTCAAAGATCTTGTGGGGTCTATGGACCTCACGTGAAGACAGTAGGCATGCTTCATCTGCTTGGCTTTTTCCCAATTTCCTATGTGGACTGTTAAGCCAAATTCATTTGGAGTGATCATGAACCTTATTTAGAGAACTCTGCAATGTTCAGGCTCAAAGCAATCAGCCCATGATACTATTGAATGGTTCCTCACCAGAGATAACTTCATTTGATCAACCTGTGATTATTTACATCACGTGAGGCATAAAGTGGGGAGACCCACATTGTCCAAGGGGTTCACCATTTTCACGAACTAGACCCAGTGCAGATTCCAAGGGCTTCCTTGGATGTGCTGATTCCTCCTGGAACTTCTCCAACTCTTCATCCTCTGTGATGGTGGTGCTGCATTCTGCAATTGTTTTCATGGAAACGGAATTTCCCATCTTCCCCAAGAAACCCAGCTCCTTTATTTGTGCCTATGCGACTCCTCCCTCCCCCTATCCGAGACACCCAGGCTTGAAAGTTGAAAGGGTTTTCTTGGATTGTTCCCTCTCCCTTCCTGCCCCATTGTGTCGGTTGCCAGGTCTATCTTACATCACCAGTTTCTCTCACATCCATTCCTCCCTTCCCACTCAAAGCTATTGCCCTAATTTAAGCATTCATTATGACCTCTTTGTCAGTGTTTGCCTGGATTTTTGGTCTCCCTGCTTTTCCCTCCAATCCTTCTTTACACTATTACCGAATCAAATTCCCTGAGACTTGTATGATTTGATGCTGGACAAAGTAAGTAGAAGTAGGAACACCATCTATACAATGGCTATATTTCAACAAAAACAGTGATTAAAGGACACTGAAATCAGGTCAGTTGCAATGACCAACCTTGGTCCCAGCAGCTAATGATGGCTTGTGCTTTCCTCCCCTGGGTAGAGCACTAAGGAAAGTAGAGGTACAGGATGTCCCATATGTTGTTAAATGTTGTTTTGTTGCTTGGTTTTGCTAATTTTTGTTGTTGTTGTTATAAGAGAAAGTTAAACGGGGCAGCCCGTGCTATATATGACAGGAAACCATTGTGGTATCAACATAGAAAATACATTAGTTAAACTTAAATTTTAATAAACTAATTTACAAGTCTGATCATTGTCACTACACTACTCACAAACCTTTGGTGGCTCCCTATTGACTTCGAGATACACTTAATAGACTGGTATTCGTCTCTTTGTGATCAGGTTACAATCTACTTTCCCAATCTTATCTCCCACAGTTTCCCTTCATCTGCTCTACATTCTAGTCAGACTGGACTATTCAGTGTTCCTTGTCTCATCTTGCATTCTCCTGTCTCTGTACATTTGCATGTGCCACCCCCGATGCCTAGAACAGACTCCACTCTCCCTCCTAGCCCCTTCTAAAGGCAGAGGACCCTAGTATTTTTCCTTGGAAGACAATGGATTGTTCTCCTAGATCTCATATGCATAGAGACGTACACATATATTCTGTGGGATCATTATCAGGAAGGGCATGTCATTTACTATAACCAGCATGTTTCCTTTGTAACCCAGGAGATGTTACCAAGGAAATCCCAACAAGTACTAAGAAATTTTCAGCCTCTGGCCCCCTGGGATAAAATTAGAGAGCAGTTTTTGACTTGGGCGTTCCCTCTTTCCATTTAAGCTCAAGATCTGGCTGCCACTTTGAAAAAAGAAAAAAAACCTAGGGACATTCCCCCATCTTACTGGTTTCCTGCTTAGAGATCTCCACCCCACATATCCTCCCAACCCAGAGCCTCCCAGAATGCCTCCCAGGAAATGATCATCTAACTTAATATCATCGCTTTACTTCTGTATATGCTAACAATGTAAATTCTCTTCCTCCTCACTGGCTACATTTGAAATCCACAGGATCACAGAATTAGAGTTTAAAGGGAACTTTGAGGCCATCCCATCTAACTTCCTCGTTCTATAGATGAAAAATTGAGGCCTAGAGAAATTGCTTGACTTGGCCCCATGGTCACACAGCGGGTAGGCAACTGAAGCAGGATATGAACCCAGGTCTTCCTGACTCTCACCACTTGGACCATGTTGCCTCTCAACAACTTTATTCACTCCCCATCCCAACCCCCTTTAAAGTATTTGATCTTCCCAGAATCATAGGATTCTGATCTAAAAGGGACCTCACTGTACATCTACTTCAATCTTCCCATTTTACAGATGAGAAAACAGAGGCCAAAAGAGGGCAAGTGACTTGCCCAGGGTCCCACACAAAGCACGTCGCATAGACTCAGTTCAAACCCAGTCCTGATAATGGCACTCTTGCCATGACACCCATATTGAAATGTAAATTAATTTGTAGGTACGTTGACATTTTCCTTTAATAAGTTGGCAGAGCTGATCATTAAGGTGTGACAAACTCTACCCACCAGGCTGGGGAAAGGACTGTGATTTCAAAAACCTAGGCTGTTTCCTCCCCACCACCCAGAAAATACAATAGCCAAATGTCTGATTATTTTCTGTGATGGTCCCAGAAGTTGCTCAAGGACCCACAGTTAAAACAGAGCCAGAACTATAAAACTTGTCTCCCAAACCTCAAATTGCCTTTCTGAGATTCATTCCATGCCCACAGGAAGTGATGTTCAGAGAGAGGTTAAGTTACTTGAAAAAAAAGGTTACACAGCTTAGAATTAAACTCAGGTCTCCTGGCTTTGAATCTAGAGTCTTCCCTATTATATCATGATGATTTCAGGGTTCCTTCCAACTTTGAGATTCTTTAGGGGTCAAGAAACACTAGGTCCTGAAAAGGAAGCTGACTCAAGTCTCCAACAAGGAAGGTGACTGCAGTAAGGAGCCTCAGAGCACGAGGACTTTCAAAATGCCTGGGTAACAAGTGCCCAAAGGCCACGGCTTCAGTGATGCCAAATGTTCACCCCCAATTCTCCTCAATTATGCCAGTGGTTAACACTTGAAATCTCGCCATTATTGATTTATCCCTGTAAAGATTAAATTTGTCATTTAGTCATTTTCTACTTTTTTTTTTTTTTTGCGAGGCAATCAGGGTTAAATTACTTGCCCAGGGTCACACAGCTAGTAAGTGTCAAGTGTCTGAGGTCAAATTTGAAGTCAGGTCCTCCTGACTCCGGGGCCAGTGTTCTATCCACTGTGCCACCTAGCTGCCCCTCTTTCCCACTCTTTGTGACCCCATCTGTGGTTTCCTTGACAAAGACACTGGAGTGGTTTGCCATTTCCTTCTCCACTCATTTTACAGATGAGGAAACTGAGGCAAACAGGGTGAAGTGATTTGCCCAGGGTCACACAGCTACAAAATGCTGAGGCTGGATTTGAACTCAGGTCTTCCTGACTCCAGGCCCAGCATACTATCCACTGAGCCACCCAGCTGCCCTTAAGGCACAAAAATGCCTTTTAAAACTACAATGTTCTTAAGAGGAAATAACATTTAATACTTGTTAAAGTCTAGGGAAGGCCAGAAGATTATGGGAGGCAAAGGCCACAAAGATACCCAGAAGAAAGCAAGGTCCCTGCAGGATGGGGCCCATCCAAGGTGTGAGCATTGAGTGGGTCACTTCATCTCCCCGTGCCTCAGTTTCTCCATCTGTAAAATGAGAGGAATGAACTTCATGGTCCCTGAGATCGTTTCTAGCTTCAAACCTATGACACTGTGATCCAGCCCCGGACCCACGGTCCCTCGAAAGACCTTGAGCAACAGTAATAGCTAGCATGATTATAGCCCTTCAAAAATACTATTTCGTTTGATCCTCACATCATCTCTGGGAGGTGAGAACTACTATTATCTCCATTTTAGACTTGAGGAAAATTAGATAAACAAAGGTCAAGTGACTTGCCCAGGGTCACACAGCTAGTAAGTGTTATGTGTCTGAGTCCAGATTTGAACTCAGGTCCTCCTGAATCCAGGGTCAGTGCTCTATCCACTACACCACCTAGCTGGCCCCAGATTTGTCTTGTCTTCCCCCCTTCACTGTTACAAGCCTAAATATCTCCAAGCACCTTAATTGATCTACCTCCAGCCTCTGGATCTGGCTCTTTGGTTCCTCTCCTGGCGTAGGCCAAGCTACCCTCGAACCACGGTTCTTTCAAGTCTTATGACAGAGGGAAAAGGTACAGGGCAGCACAAAGAGCATTGCTTGATGCTTGGGTACGCCCCTTAACCCGGGCATCACAGGATCATAGGATCGTCAGTTTCCTCATGGGTAAAATGAGAGGATTGGACCAGATGGACTCTGAGATACCTTCCAGTTCTAGGCCTATAATCCTACCATGTGGTGGCAAGCACTTACTAAACATTTACTATGTGACAGACACTGAGGATGCCAACAACAGTCCTGCCCTCAAGGAACTTCTATTCTAATAGAGAGACAACATATAAATAGCTAGATATATACAAGATAGTGTCAAGATACTATTAGGAGGCACTCTGTTTTCCAGAGCTAAGGCCTAGCAAGCAAGCTGTGCCCTGAGCTTGTCATAACAATAATCTTTCATGCTCGCCCTCTGGATGATCTCACCCTCTGGCAAATTATTGTATTGCCTTGATCAGTACCAGGTGTTCTCTGAGCTTGGACAAGTGCCTACTATATCCATGTTCCAGTTGTGAAGCCCTGCTATGAATCAAACTTGTCTCATTGTTGCTATTACCCCTCATTGTCAGGCCTACAGCTCACTGCGTAGCCATTGGTATAAGTTTTGAGATCTCCCCACTAGGGGCAGGGCCCCGGCACGTGTGTCTAATTTGCCTCCTTGCTTGCAAGAACCTTCCCTCACTTTAAAATTAAATTTCTGTTTGATTCCTGGCTGTCCTGTCTCTGGCCTGCTCTGTTCGGCTCCAGCCATCCACAGGTTAGGGGCCAACTCGGTCCGGTAGATAATAGAGACGGGATATCTGATGGAAAATTAGCTGAAAAGGGAAGGTGGTAATACCTGGGTTGGGCTGGGCAAGGATTGGGGAGGGTGGAGAGGCCAGGAAAGGCCTCTGAATGTGAGGCTTGAACTGAAGGGGAAGCCAGGAAGTGGAAGTGAGGAGTCAGAGTTGGGGACAGCCAGGGCAAAGGAGAGAGAAGAGGTGGAATGCCTCATTTAAGAAGCCATAAGTAGGCCCAGAGTAGTTAGATCATAGAGTGTGAGTACAGGAATCAAGCATAAGAATGCTAGAAACGTAGGGAAAGGGCCAGTTAGGAAGAACCCAGCCTGGAGCCTTGTGGGGTTCAATGATCAGAAGGTGACACATCTACTATGCTTTAGAAAAATTCCCTTGGTAGCTGAATGGAGGTTGGGCTGGAGTGGGAGAGACTTGTGTTCCAGGTAAGGAGATGAGAGATTAAGGATGGTGGCTATGTGAGTGGAGAGGAGGGAATGTACAAAAGTATGACGTGCTCAAGGTAAAAATGACAAGATTTGGCCATCCAAGACTTCCTTGGATGGGTGGGGTGTGCAAGATGAAGGCCATAAAGATAGCAATCATGTTGCAAGCCTGGCTGACTAGGAGGGTGGGCGGCAGCAAAGGACGATGGCAGCAAAGGTTCCGGACAACCGTGCAGGGAGGTACGGAAATACAGAGCAGAAGCCAAGCAGAGGTGTTCTGAGGGCAGTGAGGCAGCTCAGTGGATAGAGCACTGGGCCTGGAGTCAGGTAAGACCCAAGTACAAGTCTGGCCTCAGATGCTTATTAGTTGTGTGACCTTGGGGAAGTCACTTAACTTCTGTTTGCCTCAGTTTTCTCTACTGTAAAATGGGGATCATTATAGTACCTACCTGCCAGGGTCATTGTGAGGATCAAATGAAATAATATTTGTACAGTGCCTGGCATACAGAAAGTGCTATTTAAATGTAGTTATTATTTTCATTAGCCGAGCAGGCCCAAGACAGCACACTGGGCACAAATACGGGTAAAAATCCAGTGCAGGGACCATGGTTTCTTGAAGACGAAGGGCTCACAGCCCACAACGTAACCCTACCACACCTCCATTTTTCTGTAGTTCTTGGGAAGGAAAAGAAATTTGGGACTCTCCTGTCTCTCAACGAGTTCAAAAGTTCCGATTTTACTGCTGCCTATTAAAAACCATGCTTACTGTTGTTAACTTAGCACAATGTGTGTGTTAATGCTCAGATGTCCCATGAAAGGGTGATTGGGCAAGAGCAGGAAAGGAGAGGAGCTAAAGTATTTGGGGTTTATTTTTAGAAACTCCAAATCTCCATCGTCAGAGTGAGGTTTCAGCTTGGATTTCAACTGCCTTATTTTCCAGATGAGGACGTTGAGGTGAAGTGATCTGCCCATTGTCGCTGAGGTAGTGAGTGTCAGAGCTGACAACGGAGCCCAGCTCCTCAGACTCCAACTCCAGGGCTCTCTTCATGGCGCCCAGATGCCTCTCACAGGCAGGACCTTCTTGGTCCTTAGAGAAGGCCATCCACCTAGAAGGGGCAATGGAATTTCACCCATTACACCCTTCCATTCCGAGGATGGGAAGAAAAGAGGGTGAGAATTATAGTTTCAGAGCTGGAGGAGATGTTAGAAGTCCAATCTCCTCATTATCCAGATGAGGAAACTGAGGCGCACTGAAGTTAAGTGATGGTTAAGGATCCCACAACTAGGAAGTGTCCAGGTAGGATCTGAACCTTCCTGCCATTACCCCATTGTGGCTCTGAGAATGAGAAGGGAAGGCTCCTTTTCCTACAAACCCTTTAAGAAGGGATATCAGTGGAATCCACAGAGCCAGAGTCCTTTCTATAAAAGAAATCCTGAATCATTTCCATCTTCTTGGCCCAGAGAGAAGGGAGAATGTGACCTTGCTGCCTCAGAAAACTAGGTCTGTGGGGGCTAGCCACGAGGAGGGGGGTGGGAAAGGACAACCACTTGCTATTCCTATTAAGGTAAGTCATACAATATGTTCATTGAAACCACAGACCAAGCAAACAAATTCCTCCTCTCATTTTAGATAGTACCATGGAAACTCCCTAACCAAAGGAGAGGTGGGGAGGCCGGAAAATTACTAAACAAATCCCAAACACATTCTTGGGTTTCGCTGGATATTTTGTCTCCCAAAGCAACTCTTTACCGAGAGGTGCCCTTATCAGCCAACCTTAACCTGTGCCCAGCTGTGCCTAGCCTTCCTGTCTCCTGGTCCTCAAACTAAGAGGCTGCCCTCTTCCCTGACTCCTTCCTGCATTTCCAGGGCCCTGGCGGCATCACCTTCTTTAGAAGGAAAAGACTCCAGCTGCAACAGGAAGCCTACCTACTCATGGCTCTGGTTTCTCATGATCGGTTTCAATAATGAGAAATGAAAAAGGCTTGTATAAACTAACTAGTCATTTTCTAACCACCAAGGGGAAGTCTGAGCATGGTTGGTGGGAGGGGGAAAGGAACAAGATGTAACCAGTTTTTTTGGTGTTCTGCCAGTCAGCCTTTCAGAGGTCCGAGAAAGAAAACTGCTTTCCTTGAATTTAGTTTGATTTTTATGCACTTGGGATACCTTGAGCTGAGGGTGGCTCAGTGGATAAAACACCAGGCCTGCAGTCAGAAAGACCTGAGTTCAAATGCAGCCGCAGCACTTAGTAGCTATGTGACCCTGGGCAAGTCACTTAATGCTGCTTGCTGCCTCAGTTTCCTCATCTGTAAAATGAGCTGGAGAAAGAGATGGCAAACCAGTCTAGTGTCTTTGCCAAGAAAACCTCAAATGGGTCACGAAGAGTCAGACACGACTGAACAACAATCCTTAGCCGAGCCCTGAGTCATAGAAACGAATCTTACCTTTGGATATTACACCCAAACCAATCTAATCCAATAAGCATTTGTTAAATGCTTACTATGTGTCAGATACTGGGGATTCAAACACAAATGAAGAATAATCCCTACTCTCTAAAAGCTTACTTTCTATGGATGCTGTTTTTGTCTTTCTTTGTATCCTCAGGGCTTAGCACTGTGCCTGGCATGTAGTAAATGCTCACCAAATGCTTCCTATTTAATAATATTTGATAGTTTACTGCTACTTTTCTTAACGTGACGCTTCGTTAAATGCCTTTGCTTTAAACTGCGTCCTTTGACTGAATGGCTGGCTGTTCACTTCTCAGCCGAAGGCCACAATCTGTTTACAGCAAAGGTATTTATTTAATAAAATATCACATTAAGAAAAGCAGCAATAAAACATTTCCCCTCCAAAAGTTGGAGTACATTCTCCCAGAAATGCACACGCCCTCAGTGGCAAGAGTTTCCATGCCTAGGATGCACATGTGGCTGGGGTCATTTGCATCCTGATCACTGGAGGGGCAGCTCTGGGTTACATAAGAACGGTCCAGGAGTGGCACCAAGATAGCTACAGCTTTGGGTCTGCAGTACATAGCTGGCTGGGTTGCAGTTGAATTTGTCCTTTATCGGGTGGCATTCCTCAGGCTTTGGCTCTAACTGGGGCAAAGTGTTTGAGACTGGAATGTCCAAAAAAAAACCAAGCCAGCTGCTCGAGACTGAAAGTGAAGCCCTGGCTCACCCTGGGCTGCCTCCGCTGGAGGTTAAAAATAACATTGCTCAGGTTCTTTTCATCTGCTTACCACAGGAGGTCGGAAAACATGTCTTCTCACCTCACCTACGCTCCCACGTTAGCTGGCAAAAGCCTGGGGTGTGTGAGTGGTGGTGGGCTGCTGCGGAATGATGGTGTCTCTGAGCAGATAAATGCCACCTGTCTGAGGGGCCAAGGGGAACTGGAATCCAGTAGGACCCGCTCTTACTGTCTTCCCTTTGGAGGATTCTTATTTCATGTTTACTACAATCATAGCCTTAGAATTGGAAGGATCTTTAGAAGCCATTTAATCCAAACCCCCCCCTTTTTTCTTCTTTTTATATATAATATTTTATTTTCCCCAATTACATGTTAAAATAGTTTTTTTTAATTTTAAATTTTTAAAAAAGTTTTGAGTTCCCAATTCTATGCTTCCCTCAATCCTTCCCGCCCCTCCCCACTCCCTGAGATGGTAAGTGTTCGGATATAGTTTATACATGTACAATCATGTAAAACGTTTCCATATTAGTCATTTTTGTACAAGAAGATTAGAATAAAGAAAAGAAAGAAAGAAAGTAAAAATAGCATGCTTCAGTCAGTATTCAGCTAGTATCAGTTCTTTCTCTGGAGGCAGATAGCATGCTTCATCATGAGTCTTTGGGATTGTCTTAGATCACTGTTGCTTAGAATAGCTAAGTCATTCACAATTCTTCATCATACAATATTGCTGTTACTATGTATAGCATTATCCTGATTCTGCTCACTTCAGTTCATGTAAGGCTTTCCAGGTTTTTCTGAAATCATCCTGCTCATCATTTCTTATAGAACAATAGTATTCCATGACATTCATATACCACAACTTGTTCAGCCATTCCCCAGTTCATGGACATCCCTTTGATGTCCAATTTTTTGCCACCACAAAAAGAGCTGCTATAAATATTTTTGTACAAGTAGGTCCTTTTCTGTTTTTTTTTAATGTCTTTGCACTGGTATTGTTGGATCAAAGGGTATGCACAATTTTATAGTCCTTTGGGCATAATTCCAAATTGCTCTCCAAAATGCCAACCCTCTGTTTTCACATGTGAAGAAACAGGCCCAGAGAGTTTAAATAACTTTTCCCAAGATCAGATTGCAGGTAACAGAGCCAGGATATGAGCCCAGATTAGAATTTTTGCTTTTTTGCTATCCTACTCATTCAAGCATCATCTCACTAGAGGGAGTAGTGGGAGGCAGCAGGCAGCTAGGTAGCTCAGTGGATAGAACACTGGGCCTGGCGTCAGGAAGACTTGAGTTCAAATCCAGCCTCAGATGCTCACTAGCTGTGTGACCACAGGTGGGTCACTTAACCTCTGTTTGCCTTAATCCAATGGAGAAGAAAATGGCCAACCACTCCAATATCCCTGCCAAGAAAACCCCATGGATAGTATGGCCCACAGGGTCATGAAGTATAGGACACTACTGAATCACTTAACAAAAAATAAAATAAAGAAGAGAGAAGTAGTATAATCTGGTAGAAGAACCCATCAATTTGGAGTCAGAAGCTCTGGGTTCAATTCTGTACTCAACAACTTATTGCCTCTATCACTAAATATTCATGCAATCCAATTCATGCATGAGTTAAGACATCACCCCATGTTGTCATCGGTAATCTTCCAAAAGGAAGGATGAACAGCAATAGTTAAGCGCCTACCCTTTACCAGGCTCTGTTCTGAGCACTCAGCATACAAAGAAAGGTAGAAGACAAGTCTGTGCTCTCAAGGAGCTCACACACTAATGGGGGAGACAATTTCACCTATGTACAGCCAAGCTATGCACAGAATTAAAGGGAAATAATCAACAGAAGGAAGCCACCAGAATTAAGATCGATCGGGAAAGGCTTCCTGTGTGACCCTGGGAAAGTCATTCCCTTCCTTGGGAGTCCGTTTCCTAACCTAAACTGACATTTACAGAGCCCTTAAAAGTAGACACAGAGTTTGATGCAGATCATTTCACAGATGATGTCACAATACCGCTATGAGGCAGGTGGGGAAGTGTTGTCCTCTCTGTTTTCACAAGTGACTTGTCCACAGTCATACAGCTTATCAGTATTAGCTCCATCAGGTGGAGCCCAGTTCTCCTTAACTCCAGATCCAGTACGTAGATTCATTGCTGTGCTCTTTCTCATTTGGAAAATGAAGAAATTGGACTAGATTATCTTTCAAGTCCCTTCAAATTCTAAAATCCCAGGATTCTCTCAGTGTTAGAAATACAACGTTGTTATAACACCAAGTATGGCTAGTCTTGAGGGCATCTTCAAATATTTTCCACTGAATAGGCTAGGGAGAGGGACTGCCCCTGTGACTTCACTGTTATGGGGAGCTATGGTGTGAGAAAACAGCCTTTCTGTCTCAGGGTCATTATTGATGACATAAGGGGGTGGACCACAGGTCCCTTCTAACCCTATATCTATGAGAACACATTGTAAGTTAACCAAATCACATACACTTTGCCTTTGAAATACCTCCTCTATTTCTGCCTTCGTTAACATTCCCTCTGCTGCCATCTTAACCAAGCCCATCTTGCCTCTCTTCTGAATTGTTAAAACATCCTTCCTACACTTCCCTACTTCTGGTGTATCTCAGGACCAGTGGGTTCTTCCCACTGCTGCCAAAGTAGAATGTAAACTCATGGAGGGCGGGAATTGTCTTTTTTTTTTTTTTTTGCCTTTGTATCCCCAATGCCTGGCATTTAGTAGATACTTAATAGATGTTTTCTGAATGGAATGAAAATTCTGCTTGTATCCTATTAGCCCATGACCCATTCAAAACCATTCACCTGCTCCCTGGTGCCTCCAGGACTATAGGAAGGTGAGGTGATGTATTAACTAGTTGAAACAGATCTATAGAGTAATGCATTATTCATTGTTCAGGGTTAACCTGGAAGCATACCTCTAGAGGAGTGCCTGTCTTTTTCAGGGTAGAGTCATAGGACTGAGAGCTGGGAAAAACCTTCAGGATTATCTAATCCAGCATTCTTGCTTTACAGGTGAAGGAATGAAGGTCTAGGGAGGAGAAGTGACTTCGCCCAACGTCAAACTCAAGTGAAGAAGCAGAGCAGGGGTTCAGACTCATGGGATCATGGCTTTATAGTCAGAAGGATGTAAGGGAGATTGGATGATAGGAGTCAAAGGAACTAGGTTCAAATCCTGATTCTGCCAAATGTGTGTGAACTATTACACAGGTGAATAAAATTACTGCTTTTACAGTTGAATAAAAGTATTAGGGCAACTAGGTGGCACAGTGGTTAGAACACTGGACCTGGAGTCAGGAAGACTCATCTTGAATTCAAACTCAGCCTCAGCATTTAGTAGCTGTGTGACCCTGGGCAAGTCACTTGACCCTATTTACCTCAGTTTCCTCATCTGTCAAATGAGCTAGAGAAGGAAATGACGAACCACTCCAGTATCTTTGACAAGAAAACCCCAAATGGGGTCAAGAAGGGTTGGACACTACTGAAACTACTGAATAATAATAACAAAAAGTATTGGCACAAAATGTCATCCTCTATAGCCTCACGGAAGGCATCTGCAGTACAACTCCAGTGGCAGAAAGAACATCAGAGATGATACGTCGCTTATCCTGTTCTCATATGGGTTTGATCTCTTCATCCGATGCTCTATACACAGCTGTCGATGGACTTCAAGGGCTATGGGGGCTGCCTTCTAAAGTGGTTGTTCTCTAAATCTGTTACACTAGAGGAGAGCCCTGGTTGTCCCACCCTAAGATTACAGAACTAGAGCGAGAGCTAGGTAGTGCAATGGATAGAGTATTGGACCTGGAGAGAGTTCAGATTTGACCTCAGACATTTACTAGCTGCATGACCTTGGGCAAGTCACTTAACTTCTGTCTACCTCAGTTTCCTCATCTGTAAAATAAGGATAATAATAGCACTCAATCCCCAGGATTGTTGTGAGGATCAAATCATAACACAGATAAAGTATCTGTTATTTTTTTATAAAACTTTAAACACTATATAAATGCTATCTGTTATTATTATCTCTCACAACCTTCACATTTTATAGATGAGGAAAAAGAGGCTGAGAGAAGACAAAAACTATGTCCAACAGCTCTGGTATCTACTACATGCAGAGACTGGTCTAGTGGTTATGCAAAGCAATCCAATACAAAGTCTGCTCTCGAGAGACTCCTGACTAATGAGAAGTGTCAGGGTACACATCTTGAATGTTGGGGAGTCACCAATAAGGAGTCTGTCCTTTTAAATCTCTGTACTTCTCTAGCCTTTCTCTCTCAGTGGAAGAAGGTCATGTGCAAAGGTCCAGGAGAATAAACAAAGACCCCCAAAGAGTTCCTTGGTTCCCATGATACTAACCAATCAAGGTGGACCTCAGGTACCAGAGCCCTTCAACAAAAGAGCATCCTAACAACCAAGGGACCGATCAGGGAGCCTAATTAATTATACCAATACAGCATTAATACAGAACTTACATAATAAATTCAGTGTGTTATAATAGAAAGAGCCCTGGATTCACCATGAAAGGATCTGGGTTCAAATATCACCTCTGTAACTTACTACCTATAGAATTTTGGACAGGTCACAAGTCACTTCCTGGGTCTCAGTTTCCTCATCTGTAAAACTAGGGTGTTGGAACTCTATGTAAACAGTATCTGTGACCCTATGCTCTTAAATCTGTGCTCCCATGATCAGAGTTAGAAAGGCCCCAAGACCATCCAGGCCACCCTGTTCTTCAACAAGAACCCCCCCGTAAAACATAACCAGCAGCCCTCATCCACCTTCCGCCTGGACTCCTCGAAAGAGGTAGTCCATTCCACCTTGGGGCACCTCTCGCTGTGTTATGTTTAGTTAACATCTTTCGATCTTTTCCACAATAGTAGTATAAGAGACTTTGCCAAATTCTCTGCCAAGATCTACAGAAACAGTAGCTACAGCACTTCCCTAATCTCTCTGGTTAGCAATCCCATCAAAGGAGTGACATGTTGCAACTAAAAGGGCCCACCCCCACTCCCTCATTTTGCCCCTGAGGAAATGGAGAGGTTTCCTGACTCGGTCAAGGTGCACGTTCCAGAGCTGGAGATGATGTCCCATCCCCCCTCCTTCAGATATGATACATTTTCCCTGGCAGCAGGCCGATAAGCTGGGCATAACCTGTTGTTGAGGTTACGGATTCTTGGGTGCAGATGGGTGCTCCTGTGACCACTGGCACTGGAGATAGGCTTACACCTGCCTAGCTCAGACAGCTCTGATGGAGATGGCGGATTTGCCAATGTCAATACCGACACTAATACTACTACTTCTAATAATAACGATAATTGGAATTTATACAGGTCCTTCAGTTTGTGAAATCCCTTACCCACAACATTGTGAGGTAGGCATTATCATGATACATGTAGCTGTTAATACTGCTTCCCAGTTAGCTTGTATTTATATATACAATGTATATTACATATACATTTACATATCTACTTGTTCATGTTGTCTGAGAGAGTGCAAGCTCATTTAGGAAGGAAAGAAGCATTTATTAAGCACCTCCTATGTGCCAGGTACCATGTGAAGTGTTTTTAAAATGTTGTGGGGTAGGTCTCCATTTTACGGATGAGGAAACTGAGGCACACAGAAGTGAAGTGACTTGCCCAGGGTTGCCCATCTAGAAAGTGTCTGTAGCAGGATTTGAACTAATGTCTTCCTGACTCCAGGACTAGCAATCTCTCCACTGCACCACCTAGCTACATGAACGTGTGTTAAGTGTATGTGTTACATTAACACAAGTTAAATATAAATAATTATAAATCTGTGATAGATAGGATCATGGATTTAGAACTTAGAGGTCTGTAGACCCAGACCTTAGAGGTCATATCACCCCCAATGCTTTTTGTTGCACAAATGGGGAACTGAAGCACAGAGAAGCAGAAAGAGGAAGTGATGGGCCCATGGTCATACAGCCAACCGAGATTAGCACCATTGTCTCCTGGACTCCAGCATGCCGGTCTACAAAGCATTTCGCCCTCCTTTGAGAGGAGAGAAGCCAGAATTGGGCTGTAAGAGTCTATGTCCCATTCTTGGTGCTTCATAGATATCAGCATCTCACCGTCTGAGTCAGGATGAAAAATGGTTCGGAAAGCAACTGACTTCGAGCCCAAATTGGCTCCTTGTGACTTCCGTTCGTCGTGTCTCCTTCTGCTCATTGTGGCCAAAGACCCAATTTGGCACTTATCTGCATGGAAAGGGCTGAAAGAGGCCAGGAAGCTCAGTATTGAAATAGGAACCCAAGGTGGGGACATCAGCCAGAGAGACAGGATACTGGGAGTGTTGGCAAACTGACTGACTGAGTCAACCTGTTTCCAAAAAGCTTCTGGTCTTTATGATAACTGGGTATGCTTCCTCCTCCCACCGTCTGCTGACAAATTCGTGTAGTAACAGGCCAGACCAGAGTATTCACTCAGTAATATAGGCAGTAATAATGATGATAATAACAATAGCATTTATATCGTGCTGAAAGCTTTACAATGCACTTTACATACATTACCTCATTTGATCCCCTCAGAATTCTGGGAGGTAGATGCTTTTATTATCCCTGTTTTACAGATGAAGAAACTGAGGCTGAGAAAGCTTAGTTGACTTGCCCAGAGTTACACAGCTAGTAAGTGTCTGACGTAGGATTCAAACTGTGGTCATACTGACTCTAAATCTGGGGCTCAATTCATTGCACCATCTGGTAAGTTGGTTGATTCGATCAATAATTAGTAAGCATTTATTAAACATCTACTGTGTGCCAGGCATTGTGTTAAGCATTGGAAGACGCAGAAACAAACCGTCACTGCATGTCCTTGGAAGCTTTCCCTCCGTCACATCACTAGTATGGAACATCCAGGTGAAATGAGACATAGGGAAGCCGTTGGTTTGGACTCCACTGCCCAAATGGCTAGTAAAGTCATCCAAGCTGTTGGTGAACCTTAAGGCAGAACAAAAGAACTTTGGCCACATAATGAGAAGGCAAGACTCTGGAAAAGACCCTGATGTTGGGAAAGATTGAAGGCAAAAAGAAAAGAGGACACAGAATGAGATGGATAGATAGTGTCATGGAAGAGACAAACTTGAGCTTGGACAGACTTTGGGAGATAGTGGAGGATAGAAGGGCCTGGCGTGCTATGTCCATAAGGTCACAAAGAGTCAAGGACATGACTGAACGATTGAACAATGCTCACTTAGCTTAGCATAAGCAATGTTTATTGAATAAATAAATGAATGAAAACTAGGCTTCTCAATCACATTAGCTATTTGGGCTGCCCTATCACACTATTGACTCATATTACCATCTGCTTTGCCACTGCACCCTAAGGATCATGGGACATTTCCATCCACCTTGCAGCTGAAACCTTCCCCATGTGTTGTTTTCCCCATTACTACGTGAGCTCCTTGAGAGCAGGGGTGCCACACTTGTCTGTTTGTATCTCCACAGCTTAGTGCAGCGCTTTGCACATACTAAGTACTTAATAAATGTCTCTTTCATTCGATATTGAGCTTGCAGTCCACTGAAACCCCTACATTATGTCCCTGCCTCAGCAGGTCATGGGCTTACTCCCTGAGAAGAAAAGGGGATGGTGCGGAGGGTTCTTTCCTCAGTTTCCTCTACTGGGAGCTTACTTAGGGGCAGGCCCACAGAATTTCTTCTGGAAACAATTCCCTCCCAATTAATCTATGTGTAAATCACACCGTAGGAAGAATCCAAACTATGAAGGCACAAAGCTTTACCAATTACCTCTTTGTCAGAGTGATTTTCTGGGCCTGAATTAAAACTCGATAATTAATCATTCAGTAACTTGAAACAACAAACAAGAGGACTTTGGAGAGCAGCTACAATGTTCAGAGACTGTATTTCCGGAACCCAGAATCGGGATGCAGGATCTGACAAAGACTGTTTCCTGTAGAGGCATATGTGCTTTTCTTGAAATGTACATTTCATTTTGCCTTTGTCCAGTTTTCTATTGAAAACACAGCGTATAGTTCATTTCTTGATCTCCACAGATGTCAGTGAAAAGTCCTCAGCTCCCTTTCAAACACTGAAGATAATAAAGCATATTGGACGTTTAATTTCACCCTGTCGGAATTTTGAAAAACACAAAGGATTCGCAGTGGCACATAAACAATTGATACAATTTCCTTCCACTCTCTGTTGATGTCCACTTTCCCAAGATCCAACCCCAAGGACCTATTCTGGCTTCCAGCCATACAGAACCACCCTTAGAGTTGTTGTTGTTTTTGAGTCATTTTTCAGTTGTGTCCGACTCTTCGTGACCCCATTTGGGGTTTTCTCGGCAAAGATACTGGAGTGGTTTGCCATTTCCTTCTCCAGCTCATTTTACAGATGATTAAACTGAGGCAAACAGGGTGAAGTGACTTACCCAAGGTCACTTAGCTAGTAAGTATCTGAGGCCAGATTTGAACTCAGGAAGAGGAGTCTTCCCAGCATTCTATCAACTGAGCCACCTAGCCTTCTCAACCTAAGGGTTAGGAGTCACTTAAAAAGGTAAGAATTTCAGGCTTCCCCCTAACATTCTCCTGGGTCCCACCTCCAGCCAGAGGGTCCTATCCAGATCTCCAGCCATAGAGCACCACCTTAAGTAACCCCTGGGGAAAAAATAAACTTGGGATCACAGATTAAGAGTTGAAAGGGACCTAAGCTCATCTATTCCAACCTTCATTTTATAAGGAAGGAAACTGAGGCCCAGGAAAGCTCTAACTTGCTCTAGATCACCCAGTAAGTGGGATTTGAACTCAGCTCCTCTGACTCCAGAAGGTGTGGTCTTTCCACAGTACCATGCTACCCCCTCCTTGCTTTAGCATTGAAAAACTCGAGCAGGTCTTTTAGCACTGAGCTACATGAATTGCTTCAAGTGGCTACGAGAGCCCAGCTTAGCTCTACAAATACACCAATGCTCCAGCCAGCAAAGATTAGGGAGAGCCTCATCAATCCCGCTATAAATATATGCTCTATGTGAAGTGCCCCTTGGCGTCTTCTTCCTTCCCGAAAGCAGCCACTCCCTCAATGTGGCAGACTGGCGCATGAAGGCAAACAAATCCTTCTCTCCTCTAGCCTTCGGAGGCATCTTTGCATACATCTGCCCCTTTGTATGAAGCCACTGGTTTTCAGCTAATGTTCACGCAGAGCAACCGGCACTTAGATATGTGTGGCTAGGCAAAAGAAATCCTTTTTTTGTTGCCGTCGCTCAGCTATCGTAGTTGTGTTCCACTCTCTGTGACCCCATTGGGGGTTTTCTTGTCAAAGATACCGGAGGGGTTTGCCATTTCCTTCTCTAGCTCATTTTATAGATGAGGAAACTGAGGTAAATAGGGTTAAGTGACTTGCCCAGGGTCACACAGCTTGTAAGTGTCTGAAGCCAGATTTGAAATCAGTAAGATGAGTCTTCCTGACTCCAGGCCCAGTACTTTATCCACTGCATCACCTCATTGCCCCTGATAAATACTTACATGGGTTTCTGTATTAGAACAATGTCACACTCCCCTTCTTGCCCACTTTGTGCTAAAAAAGCAGAATCAAGTCAAATAATGCCTTTTTAATTGTATCCTCTAGTGATATAGCTGGAGGGCAGTGACACATGAATGTAAAATATTCTGTACCCCCTTATGATAGCAGTGACTATTCGAGAGATGTGCTATTCGAGCGATGTTTCTAATGCCGTTCTTCTAGATGGACTTTTGTTTTTTCCAGCTCATGACTGAGAGGCTAAGAAAAGGCCTCAAGTACTACCCAGTAAGAGAATGCTGTTTTTGTGGGGTTAAAAAAAATAATCTCTTGGGGGGTGGGGGATGTTTTCATGGGTTTTTGTTTTCCTAAATATTCATATGAACTATTGTGCTCAGCCTACAATAGAGCCTTTTGAGCTAGTATTGATCTGACCAGCCATGGTCAGACACATGGTACCTTGACCCCAACAAAGTGATGTCGTATAGGTCCTGTTCAAGAGCAAAGGACAACGACCAATTCCATCACATTCATTATATATCGTAACACATACCATTCCCCTACTCATCGGCATCCTCTCAGTTTCCAATTCTTTGCAACCATGAAAAGAACCGCTACCAATATTTTTGTAACATATGGATCCTTCCCCTTTTTCTTTGATTTCTCTGAGATAGATAGGCCTAGTAGTGGTGTCACTAAGTCAAGGATTACATGAAGCTTCATAGCTTTAATGGCATAGTTCTAAATTGCTTAACAGAATGCTTAGACCAATTCACGTCCCACCACTGGCGGTGCGTGAAAGCGCCTGTTTTTCCACATTGACTCCAGCATCTGTCATTTTTCTTTTTTGTTAAATTAGCCAATCTGATAAGTATGAGGTAGTGCCTCAGAGCTGTTTTAATTTGCATTTCTCTAAGTATTAGTGATTCAAAGTATGTTTTCATATGGCTATCGATAGTTTGTATTCTCAACATTTGACCCAGTTCATCTATCTTTTTTAGAAATGAGACCTTTATCTCAGAAAACTTGCTGTAAAGATTTTTTCCCCTAAATTCCTACTTCTCTTCTAATATTAGTTGTATTGAC
>NW_020953959.1:743370-755040 GCF_900497805.2 Vombatus ursinus
GCTACATAAATGCTTATCAAGTGACTGTGCTTTGTGCTCTCTGTACCTACCAACATCACATCTATTGATGACCTTTCCTAGGCTTAATACAAACGGAGTAGTTCAGAACCACTCTCTCCCATTCTCAATGAGGTCAGCAACCCCTCAGCCCCAAAGGATGCCTACAATCCCTTCGACAGGGTGCCAGTGGGGGCGTCTGCACCCTCCGCAGGGAGACACATCCAAAGTCCCAACAATGGCCTCACCCCTTCAACCTCATTAAATTGATCAGGCTCCCTGGATTCACCCTCCATATTTAGGTGGATTCACATCATCTCACAAATGAGAGACTGTAGATAACGTCACTCTGGAAAATATTTTCCGAGTTTCAGCGAGGCTGGCTCTCCTCTGCTATGTGTGGCAGGGCGTGGGCAGTTGGGGTTGGGGGGACAGTTGGCTCCTTCTCCACAGGAGCTGCTTCCTGGGATGACAGCTGCAAGGGCCAGGCCCAAAGCCAGATGACTGGGTCTAGAAGGTGTCGCTCCTGCCTCCATAACACACACAAGGGCTAAGAGCCTCTATTCCTGGGGTGAGGAACCTGCAGCCTCGAGGCCACATGTGACCCTCTAGGACTAGGTCCTCAAGTGCGGCCCTTTGACTGAATCCAAATTTGTTCTGTGAAGTTTGGGTTCGGTCAAAGGGCCACATTTGAGGACCTAGAGGGCCGCATGTGGCCTCGAGGTGGCAGGTTCCCCACCCCTGCTCTATTTTAATTAATCAGTGAATTAACAAGCATTTATTAAGTCCTTACTAAGTGCCAGTCACTGCCCTAATCAGTGTGGATACAAAGAAATCCCCATCACCTTGAGCCCTGGTCTTCCTCTATCCACTGTGCCCCCATCCCAAATAAAAGTATATTTTTCAGAGCACCATCGTGTACAATTCCACCTTACCCCCCTGAAAAAAAACCCCAAACCTCACAATCTCTGCTTTCAAAAAAGTGCACATTCCAGTGGGAGCATCAATGTGCAGCTGTCTGGGTACACACAAGATGTCTATGGAGCAGATGAGGGCAAGGACTGTTTCCCTTGTCTTAATAAATGTTTCTAGACTGACTTTGACAGTGCCAGGTGAGGCATGGTTTGAAGGAACCAGGGAAGTCTAGTCTCAAGAAGAAGACTGAAATAGGGTGGGTAGCTGTCTTCAAGTATTTAAAAGGTTTTCAGGGTCTGTATGTAGTAAGCACTTAATAGATGCTTACTGATTGATTGATACCGTTACATTCAGAAGTTGGAAAGGACCTTACAGACCATCCACTCCCACTCCTTGGAATCACTGGAGGGAGTATGTAGCAGAAACAGGACCC
This sequence comes from Vombatus ursinus, assembly GCF_900497805.2. Classification (NCBI taxonomy): domain Eukaryota; kingdom Metazoa; phylum Chordata; class Mammalia; order Diprotodontia; family Vombatidae; genus Vombatus; species Vombatus ursinus. Next base: position 744,716 of record NW_020953959.1, read on the forward strand.
GCACCTGGATTTCCCGACCCCCACCATAGTCCTCTTTGCCCTGTATCAGCTAACACTGGGAGTGATGGAGACAAGAGGCCTGCTTCCCCCAAGGCACTTCATTATTCCTTTGAACACGCTCCCTTCTCCTTCCCTTGCTTAGGCCCAAGATTTGCCTATATCAGGACAGTGGTTAGATTATTGTCTCTATTTAGGATGCAAATCCATCCCTCCCCACCCCCCAAACTCCAGGACCCGAGGACCCAGTAACCTATTTGTTTCACATTCAAAATCCAGGTGCTGCGGCAGGGGAGGGTGGGGAAGGGAAGGCAGGATGGGAGGATGGGCTCCATTCTCTTTGCCCCACGGAAAACAAGAAGGAGGGGCTGGAGACAGCCAGCCTGTGTCTGTTTCATGGACTCAGATTCCCCATGGAGCATCCACTCTGGGTCTGGGCTATTCAAAGTACCAGTAACTCTTGACCTAGAACAATAAATAACGTCCTTAGTACACAGCCTGGTGCAGGGTTGGGAGAGTTTTAGAAATACATTCACACAGCATCTGGTAATTCAGCTGAGCTCAGACAATAAGGCCCAGTATCTCAAATTACACTCACAGCAGCTTTCTTTCCCCCTAAAATATAATTAACCTTCCCCAAAGTGGTAGCTAGAATCTCTGCTGGGAAAAAGGAAAAAAAAATCAACCTCTACCTCACCTTCTGTCGTCTACAGCCTTGAGACGTAGATCTGGTTTCATATTCCCACCTGGCTGACCACCTGGATTTCACCATCACCAGAAACTCATCATTCTGCGAGATGAATTCGCCTCCCTAATGCACACCTCCTCTGATCATTTCCCACCCCAGCTGCAGGACTTCATGGTGCCCATAAGCCGGGTCATGTCCTCCTCATTAGATGATGAGTTCCTTGAGAGGGGACTGTCTCATGCCTTTCAGTGTATCCTTTCGCACGTAGTAGGCACTCAATAAATATTTCTAGACTGACTTTCACAGTGCCCTATAAGGCACAGTTTGAAGGAGCTAGGTGTGTAATCTCAAGAAGACAGAAATAGAGTGGGTAGCTGTCTTTAGGTATTTAAAAAGGCTTTCAGGTAAAAGAATTAAATCTTAGGGAAAGGAATAAACATTTATTAACAGATGCTCTGCACTAAGTGCTATGTTAAGTGCTTTTACAAATATTACTTGATTTGATCTTCATGAGAACTCTGGAAGGTGGTTATTGTGATTGTTTAGTCATTTCAGTCCGGTCTGACTCTCTGTGACCCCATATGGGGCAAAGATACTGGAGTGGTTTGCCACTTTCGACTCATTTTATAGATAAGGAAACTGAGGCAAACAGGGTTAAGTGACTTGCCCAGGGTCACACAGCTGGGAAGTATCTGAGGCCAGATTTTAACTCAGGTCTCCCTGACTCCAGGCGTGGCACTCTATCCATTGTGCCGCCTGGCTGCCCCTCTAAAAGGTAGGTGCTATTATCACCCCCGCTTTACAGTTGAGGAAACTGAGGCAGACAGTGGTTAAGTGACTTTCCCAGGGTCACACAGCAAATAAGCAGCATCTGAGGCCGAATTTAACCTCAGGTTTCCTGAGTTTGCAGGCCCAGTGCTCTATCCACTACACCATGTAGCTGCCTCAAGGCTTGAGATCACAGATTTAGAACTGGAAAGGACATTAGATGCTATTTAATTCAACACTCTCATTTAAGAGAGGGAGAAACTGAGGCCCAAAGAGGTTAACAGATTTGCTTAAGGTTGTAGATAGCAGAACTAGGAGCAGTGAGTGGGAATTACAAAAAGACAAAGTGAGGCTGGATTACAGGAGGCCCATTGTGGGAGCTGTTCCCAAGTGGAGTGTACCCCCTGAGGAAGTACTGGGATGTCCCTCCTTGAGGGTCTCCAAGCAAAGGTTGGATGCCATTTGAGTACAGGGTTGTGGGGGTTGTTGTTCTTTTTGAAAATCCAGCTTTGTTGTGTTTTCAGGTCTGAGTCTCTCCCTCTTCCTGTAACCTGGAGGCTACAGCCTTCTAAAGGTCACCCTTTAGCAACCCATGATCCAGGAGTCTGGGAGCTGAGGCCACGCTGGGCTTCCCAGTCAGGCCATCTCAGTGCTCGGGGGAGCACAGCACAGAGGCCCCTTTGGGAGTCAGCTCAGCAGTGGCTAGATAAGGCCCGTTGGATATAATGGCGCATTTGGCTTCGTATTTGGTGGGACCAATGCCATACAGAAACGGTGTTAAATCTGAGCCCACTTTCCCAAATGACCAAAGTGGTCTAGGAGAGGGTGTGGTCCCAAAGTGGAGGGCTTCTGTTCTTGCACTATCTCTGAAGTAAACATCCTTTGTAAAAGCTAATTGATAATAAATGATTAAATCAAACTGGGGCACACTTTCCTCCAAGCACATACAGAATCCACAGGAGACTTAGGTTTATAGAGATATGTGGTCCAAGGTTAGGTCCTTTGGCTGGAAGCCTTTTCTCCCCTTCCTGAGGCCCTTGTGGAATTCCCCTTAAGTATGGTGATCATTTCTGCTTTCCCTATACAGTTCTGAAGCTACCTTTCCTCAGTATATCTAATTTGTCCTAAGTGACTGGTGTAGACATTGCCATCAGTCACTGACATTCTGGGGAGACTGCTAGGATGCCTTTGGGAAGAGTGAACAAGAAATAAAAGAAAAAACCCACCAAGGCAAAGAACTGAAGCCCACATTGCCTGGCTCACAAGTTGGCTTTGGATAAGAGGGCCCACATAGCACTGTCTCTGGTCAAGGGGCAGGAGGACACCCGTCCCCCCATCCCACTTCCAACCAAAGATCCCTCCCAAGGCCTTGGTTGGACTGTTCCCTCCCCTACGCCGCCCACTACTAAAGGTCAGGTTTGTGAACTGGACTGCTAATTCATCCAAGCCCCACTAGATGTAACCCGTCTTCCCAACTAATCCCAATGCTACTTCCTTTGGAGCATCATTCAATTTTATCAAATGGTTCTCACTCCTTGCAAAGTGAGGACTTTTCATACCAAGTTTGATGCCTTTGACTGCTTCGGTAGAGGTGTGGTCACCTGAATTAAGGTAGTTGTTGTTCTATCTCACTCTTCCCAAGACCCCATTGGGGTTTTGTTAGCAAAGATACCAGAATGGTTTGCCATTTCCTCCTCCAGCTCATTTTACAGATGAGGAAACTGAGGCAAACAGAGGGAAGTGACTTGCCCAGTATCACACAACTGGTAAGTTGTCTGAAGCTGGATTTGAACTCATGAAGATGAGTCTTTTTGATTCCAAGCCCAGGGCTCTGTCCACTGTGCCCCTCTAGTGGCCCTTCAATAGCACACCAAAATTTCACCAGTGGTCCTTCTACCATAGACAATCCCCCTTGGACAGCCAGGAAAATTTCCTGTGGGTCCTTATCCCAAAGGGTATATTCATAAAATTTCCCTCAGTGAATCCTCCCTAATGCAACAACATTCCAAATAGAGTTTTTAACTCACCCCCTCACTAGGACAAGCAGATAAACTTAAAAAATAAAAACTGATAAAAGCCCTCAAAGAGGTGTGGGGCTCCCAGAAAGGGGCTAAGCCTAGTGGGTTGACCACTCAGTGTCTCTAGGCCAGCAGGCAAAGCGTATCCAATGGGCCTCCATTCCATAAGGAATCCAGACAAATTGTGCAGATGTAAGTCCCAATAAATGAGCAGTCTAGGACTGCTTAAAGGAAAAGAAAGGAAAAAAATGAACGTTTATGAGCTAGGCACCAATATCTTAGGGATGCAAAAGCCATTCTTCACACATTAGCATAGCATTCATACTGGGTATAAAGTTACACAACAGATATTTATTTCTACATAAGCATTCAGACAAGTCAAATGATCATAAAGAAACTGGTCCAATGTGCCAAACAGAGGACTTTATTTTTGATCTTGGGGGTAATAAGGAGCCACCAGTTTATTGAGCAGATTTGTGAGTTAGTAAAATCTAAGTATTTGGCAGCTGTGTGGAGGAAAGATTGGACTGAGGAGAGGCTGGAGGCAGGAAGACCAGTTAGGAGGCTATTACAGTATCCCATGCAAGAGATGATGTGGGGGGCAGCTAGGTGGCACAATGGATAGAGCACCGGCCTTGGATTCAGGAGGACCTGAGTTCAAATCTGGCCTCAGACACATAACACTTACTAGCCGTGTAACCTTGGGCAAGTCACTTAACCCCATTGCCTAGCCCTCCCCCCCCCCAAAAAAAGAGATGATGTGGGAAGGCCCAGGCTAGGGGGAAGGGTGTGCGAACAGGGGGGAAGGGTGTGCGAACAGAGAGGAGGGGAACTAGGTGAAAGGTGAAGGAGTGGAAACAACAAAATTTGGCAGCTTGGATGGGTGAGGTAAAGGGGAGTGAGGAGTCAAGGATGGTGACCCTGAGGTTATGAAACTGGGTGAACAGAATAGGGAAGATGGATACGGTGGTACTGCCTGTGATCCCTGTTACTGGGGAGGCTGGTGGACCCCTTGAGCTTGGGAGTTCTGAGGTGCGGTAGGGCGTGTCCTCACTAAGGCTGGTCCCAGTCTATGGCCCCTCGGAGCAAGTGAGGCCAGGAGGCTACCTAAAGAGGGGCAAATAGACCCAGGTCCCAGTCTGGCTAAGATAGGGAGACCCTGTATCCAAAAACACTGAACTAGAATGGGGAAGTCCAAAAGAGGGTAGGTCTTAGGGGAAAAACAATGCAATGAGACTCATTCTTACTCATTCTGTGTGACTCACTCTACTCCGTCCAAAATGGAAAGGGAGGAGGCAGGGCTCTTGCTGGCCCCTGCTCTGGAGTACTGAGCCTGCTCTGTGAAGGGGTCCTAGGTGATCTGTGGGACAGGGGATGGGGAACCATGAGGGGTCTGTAATTTTCCCAACGGCGCCTGCCCACTTGCTGCTATGGGTGCTCCAGTTAGAGTGAGGTCATGACCGCTCAGAGGGTCTGCTCGCTGAGAGATTCTGGGAGCAAAGACTGCAGAGTGGAGCTGGGGAATGTTGGGGAATAAGGGGATGCATGGTTGAGTTGGAGACGAGTCAGTTGTAGGGAGGATGGGCTCCCTCATGAGTTAATCACGCCTTGAGGTCAGGCCACAGCTGCCTCTTGGGAAGTCCCATATCCAGGCCGATTTGCAGACAAGGGTGCCTGTCTTCGATCTGCCCAAGGGGTGTGTGGGGTGTTCAGGGAAGATTAACACGTGGAGTGTGAGGGCTTGCCAAATCCTTTTCAGGGCTGCTTATCTGTCTTTGGCAGCCACCTTTCACCCAACTCTCACCTGCGGCTCCAAGAAGCTGTAGCACGTATAGGGGGCACACCTGGGCAAAACTGTCTTATGAGATAGGCTAAAGCAGGTGGAGGGTAACCAAGGGACTTTGAACTCATTGGGGAGTTAGGTGAATCTCTACCCCAAGCGTGTGAAGACTTCGCTCAGTAGAATAGTTGGGTAAGAGCGATTTATCCCAACAGTCATGAAGGTGGCTGAAGGAGGTGCTGTGGAGAGTGGCCAGACATCAAAGATGCCAAGGTGGAGCTCTATCTGGGGCCACATCCACCTGTCCTGACCTTTGTCCTGCCGCTGGACTTCAATGACTCAGGAGGAGAGGATGAGGCTGACGACTTTGCACACTTCTGCCTCACTTAAATCCAATTCATGCACAAGTAAAGATATCCCCTGTGGTGTCATTGGTCTTTGAAAACAAAGGACGATGCCCGAGCAGAGAGAATCCTTTCAGTTTACTCCCCCATCCAACAGAAAAACAAAGGTAACTGACTCCGGATTAGCAGCACCACACTCATCCAGGAAGGCAGTGCCGAGCTAAAGGCTCTGAGAACTCGGTTCCTATCACCATGGAAGACTAGAGGACTGGTTCGCAATGGGTAAGAGTGCATGGAGCTAATGGCTTTGCATGATTCCAAACTTAGCCGGGTCCGAGGGCCAAACGATCAACTGACTGGAAAATATCACCTATTCTGTGCCAGGCACTGTGCTAAGTGCTAAGATGAAGTAGTCCCTGGCCTCAAGAAGCTTATGTTCTACTGGGGAAGCAACACATGCATCACCAATTAGACACAAAATACCTAAAAGATGAATAGATAAAAGGTGAATTTGGAGGAGAAGACACTAGGTCGGAACTCAGGGACCAAGGCTTTCTGTGGAAGGTGCTACTTGAACTGAGTCTTGAGGGAAACCACCGGATTGCGAGAGGTAGGTATGAGGAGGAAGTGCGTTCAAAGTGCAGGGGACAGCTTGGGCCAACCCACTGGGACAAGAAGGGAAGAAACAAGTATTCATGAACTGCCTACTACATGCCAGGCACTGTGCTGAGCACTTTACAAATACTGTCTCGTTCGATCCTCACAATAACCCTAGGAGGTAGGGGCTATTATTATCCCCCTTTTACGGATGAGGAAACTGAGGTTAAATGACTTGCCCAGGGTCACACACATAGGAAGTATCTGAGGCTGGATTTGAACTCAGGTCTTCCTGACTCCAGGCCCAGTGCTCTATATACTGCACCACCTAGTTGCCTCAAGAGATGAGTGTTACAGGGGCAGCTAGGTGGTGCAGTGGATAGAGCACTGGCCCTGGAGTCGGAAGGACTTGAGTTCAAATCAGGCCTCAGACACATGATACTCACTAGCTGTGTGACCCTGGGTAAGTCACCTAACCCTGATTACCTCGACAAAAAAAAAAAAAGAGAAAGAGAAAGAGTGTTACTTGTGAGGAACAGGAAGAAGGGTGGTTTGGCTGGACCCTAAAGTTCGGAAAACTAGTGATGCATAATAAGGTTGGAAGGGTAGGAAGGGGCTAGGTTGTGAATAGCTTTAAATGCCAAATAGAGGGGTTCATATGGGTCCACAGGGAGTCACTGGGGTTTTTGTGACCTGTACTTTAGGAAAATTTGCCTTCCTTCTGAGAAGAGGCCTAGTGATAGGATAATGTTGGTTTTAGAGGACTCTATGAGACCCCATGGGGAAGGAGAGACTGAATAGAAAGATGCATGTTGTGGGGAGAGAATCGCATCAACCCTTTGTGGGCTACTATGAGTTTTTATGTATTTTCTGAGATGGGAAATAAAGACTGTCCTTTACCTGATATGTATTGTTACCTCGATGGCTTGCATGGGATGCAGCAACCTTTTCACTCCTATCCGGGAAGACCTAGAGATAATCTGGATGTAAGATGTCCAATAGACAACTCTGGACTGCTCCGAGATTGTGGATCCTTTATAAGCCTAGACCTTGGAGTAGTGGCCCAGTGGTTCAGTCCCTTCATTTCGAGTCAATCAGTCTATCAACAAGTGTTTTTAAAGTGTCCTACTATGTTTCAGGCAGAAGAGGAAAATGAGTGTCAGAGAAGGAATTCAAACCCCAGCCTTCTGTCTCCCCATCCAAGCCCCACAACAGCTGGGCCTGGGCTGGCAAGGAAGCGGATCTCTGAGTGGAGAGATCAAAGAAAATCTGGCCATTTCCACCAGCTGGAAACGCAGGATCTTTAGACCCTGAACTCAAAGGATGTCCTAGCTAAGCCTGGCTGTTCTTCCTCCTCATTCCTTGGGAGGAACAGAGGGCAATGGGTTGTTTTGGAGCCACACCACAGCTGGGGATGGACAAGAAAGCCTTGGCCCGCCGTTTAACTCTTTCCCATTCAGTATCGATTCAGGAAGAACTGGGTTCCAATACTGCTCCGGTCACTTACGATGTGACTGGGGGCAAATCGCCTCACCCTCCCAATCCCAATTTCCTCAGTTGCAAAATGGAGCAATAATACCTGTAGTACTTTCCCTGCCAGGTTGTTGTGAGACCCAAATAAGATCATGCATGCCAAATGCTTTGCAAATATTATAGCACCATATAAATATGGTCATTATTATAGTAATTATTATTAATGTTTTTTTCTCCCCTAATAAGACCACAAACTCCCAAGGAGAAGTCTGACCATATATTCCTCTTCTGTCTCTCACGGTCACTAGCATTAGGGCTCGGCCCAGATCTGGTACCAGGATGGGGTGACTAGCATTTACCCACAGTGCCAACACTTACAGGGTGCTTCAGCAGTGAGAAACAACTGAGTTTAACACCTTGAAATCAAGATTAATTTGTTAAAATAACAAGCTACCTGCTGGCACTCTCTCCCCCATGGCACCTCCTTGGCCAGCCTGGCTCCTTTGCTCCCTCCAAACGTGCCAAGGTCCCCTGGCATTCCACTTGGCAAAAAGAAAAAGAAAAACAAAACAAACAAACACAATAAAAAACAAAACACCCCAGCTAGTTATGGTTCTGGTTCAGCCTCTCAGAAGTCAGTGACTGAGTACAACCCTGTCGGGAGGGATTAAACTGAGAGAGAAGGGGATGGGGGTGGAATTTGAACTGGCAGTACATTTTGTAGGAGGCATGAGGAGGGTTTTTCTCGGTCAAGTTGTAACCAAATATTCCTGTTCCACCAAGAGAGCTAGAGAACGGCATTGAAATTGCTGGGCAGTTGATATTTAGGTCAAAGATAAGGAGGCACTTCCTGAGGCTGGTGGCTTCAGAGCCCTTAAACAAGAGACTGAAAGAGACTGAGAAATGCCCAGAGCTGGGATCTGGGCAGAGAGGGAAGGAGGAGCCCGTTCGCTTGGGGCGGAGAGGGATGTTTTCTCCAAAGGATGGTGTATACTGAGAAGCAGCTGGCTGAATGAGACAGTCTCTGGAAAGCCTTTCCAGCCTGAGGAATCTGTGGTCTGAGTGAGAGCCAAAGCATCTAGGAGGACCCAGTGAGTCAGACTTCTGGGGTCCAGGGAAAACACCACATTCTGGGCCTAGGGCCAGAGATAGCATTGTGGGCTATGAAAAATGCTGAGGCACCATCTACAAACTGAAGGACTCCCCACCACTCCTTCCTCCTTTGCCCTCCTCTGCCTTTTTGACCACCCTCCCTCCTCCTGCACCACAAATAGTCATGGGGTAGCAGAGAGCTTGAGCGAGGAAGGTGGTTGGAAGGGTTGTATTGGAAAGATAGTAAAAAAGAAAAAAAATGAACACATCCCCAGAAACTCCTGCACCTGCATTAAGTGAGGTGATACAGGGACAGATAGGTGGCGCAGTGGACAGAGCACCGGCCCTGGAGTCAGGAGGACCTGAGTTCAAATTCGGCCATAGACGCATAACACTTACTAGCTGTGTGACCCTGGGCAAGTCACTTAACCCCATTGCCTAACCAAAAAAAAAAAAAAGTGATACAATCCATTGGAAAGAATAATGGATATAATATAGATAGAGTTAGATGACTTGGTGTCTATTTGACCTTGGGAATATCAATTCAACTCTGGGCTGAGTCAACTCATCTATAAAATAAGAAGCTTGGACTCGATAAATTACAAGGGTCCAGAAAGTGCCGACCCTGCCGGTGGAGGACCTGGGTTAAATGTTGGCTGCGTCACTGACCTTTACTGCAATGTATCTTTGGCCATATCGCACCCAAGGGGAGGAGCGACTCAAGGCTCAGACAGCGACTCAAACAGGAGGGGTCCGGCCGGCTGAGTCCGAACGGCTGAGCCAGAGCCCCGGTTCCACCCTTGCCCTGACCTTGCAGAGGCTGAGAGGTTTGTAGGTGAAAGAGGCAGGAGGCTGGGAGGCTGAGAGGCTGGGAGGCGGTGCCAGGCAGAGAGGGCGGTCGAGCCCTTCGAAGGAGCCTGGACAGGGGCCTGGGAGTGGAGCTACGCCACCATTCCTGCTCCTGCTCGTCCCTTCCTCTTTCTCCAGGGACAAGTCCAGTGTCTGCATGTGTTATTACTCACCGTAACTTCCTGCCTCCTCTGCTCCCAGGCTCCTTCTGAAGGGCAGCTAGCAGTCGGGAGGCTTGGTTTGCTGCTGATGCTGGGTTGTTTCAGTCATGTCCAGATCTTCAGGACCCCATTTGGAGTTTTCATGGCAGAGATGCTGGAGTGCTTTGCCATTTCCTTGTCCCCCTCCTTTTACAGATGAGGAAACTGAGGCAAATGAGGCATAAGTGACTTGCCCAGGGTCATACACGTAAGTGTCTGAGGCTGGATTTGAACGCTGGCCTTCCTGACTCCAGCACTCTGTCCACTGTGCCACCAGCACTAGCACCAGCACCAAAAACATGAGATAAAAACGTTGGTCAACATAAATCCAAGCCGTCTGTTGCATTTTACTTACTGCTTATGTATATAGAAGGGGGAGGGGGAACAGAGACAACGATAAAGAAAAACAGAGATAGGGACAAAGACAGAAAGGGGGGAGGAAGGAGGAGAGAGAGAGGAGAGGAGAACAGAGGAAGAGAAGAGAAGAGAAGAGAAGAGAAGAGAAGAGAAGAGAAGAGA
>NW_020953959.1:755050-755839 GCF_900497805.2 Vombatus ursinus
GAAGAGAAGAGAAGAGAAGAGAAGAGAAGAGAAGAGAAGAGAAGAGAGAGAAAAGAAGAGAAGATTCCCTATTTTGGGTGTGAGATATTTGGTTCAGATGAAAAGGGTTGGACCTAGAGACTAGAGACATTAGGGAAAAGGGGGGAACCGGTATTGAACAAGCCTGGCAAAAGAAATAGTATACAGGCTAGGAAAAGGGAACCAGAGGATCTTAATTCAAGCCCTGACTCCGGCACCTGGTACCAGTGTGGCCTTTGGTAAGTCACTTATCCTTCCTGAACCTCAGTTTTCACATCTGTAATGAGGTTAGCCTAAATGATCTCTGTGGTTCCCTTCCCCTCCTAGATCTATGATCCAATGAGTCTGAGGCCCAGCTATCTCTAGCAGAGAAGAGAGTCAACTGAAAAAGCCATGGGACCAGCCCAGTGGAGACGGCCATTTGGCACACTGGGTTTGGAGAAGTCAATGACTGGCCAAGGAAGGGGGTGTGAACTTGCTCGGGAGCCTCCATCCCCTCAAAGGGCTGATGGTGGGGGGTGTGATTTCCCTGGGTATACTCTCATAGGCCCGAGGGCTCCAGCCGTGACGGACGGCTCAACCTCTCTTGCTCGATAGTACCACCTGGTGGTCATGTTATAACCCTATGCAATAAATTCTCCTGGATGATGTTTATCAGGTCAATGAGGAAAGAAAGAAAAAGAAAGACAGAAAGACAGACAGCCAGACAGACAGACAGACAGACAGAAAGAAAGAAAGAAAGAAAGAAAGAAAGAAAGAAAGAAAGAAAGA
>NW_020953959.1:755849-783758 GCF_900497805.2 Vombatus ursinus
AGAAAGAAAGAAAGAAAGAAAGAAAGAAAGAAAGAAAGAAAGAAAGAGAAAAGAAAAAGAAATGTAGTTCCTGCTCTCAAGGAGCTTACAGTCTAATGGGAGGAAGGGAAGAACTGGGAATACAACATATACATTTATAAGCAAATGCAAAACACGTGCAAAACAAATACCACATGATATCAGAGACTCGGGGGCACTCATGAGTGGAGGAATAAAGAAAGGATTCTTGAAAGAGGTGGCATTCAAGGTAAATCTTGGAAGGAGCTTGGGGGTTCAAGAAGTGGGGGCAAGGAGGATGGGGGAACATTCCAGGCATAGGCACATAGAGACAGAAGATGGAGTGTTCCATGTGGGGAATAATTCATCAACATTTATTAAACGCCTACTATGTGCCAGGAACAGTGAGCAGGCCAATTTGACAGGAGCATAGAGTACATGAAGGCGAATGATGTGTAATCAGCCTGGAAAGGTGGGCTACAGTCAGATTGCAGGAAAGATTGTATATATGGATGGATGGATGGATAGATGAATAGAAACACATTTTATTAAACACTCACTAGGTACTAGGCACAGTGCTAAGCACCCAGGAAATAAAAGCAAGATGGTGCCTTCCCTCAAGAAGTTTTTAAATATATTTTAATACAATTTTAGTTTGATGCATTTTAATAGAATACAGCACATATAGAAGAGTGATCGGGGGTAGGCAAGGAGTAATGTTTTGCATAGAGAAGTCAGAGGGATAGCTGCAAAGTTGGGGAAGGGGGGTGAAGGGTACTCCAACAGCAACGTGGCATGGAGACATCTTGGAAGTGGAAAAGTAGGCCTGAGGCCAAGGTGGGATAAGGTGAATGGTCACCAACTGCAACCCAAGGTCAGGAGCCGGAAGGATACAGACATTTAAAAAATGACACTGTCCCTGTTCTTTAAGTAACTGACATTCTATTGGAGGGAGAGGGATGAAGTATATACAAGTATGAGATATTTCAACTCAATAAACATTTATTAAATGCCTAAGCAAAGACCACAAAAAATGTATTTGCCGGGTGCCTGGCAAACTTAAATGAAAGAGCTTTAAACTAAAAAGCATGGGGGAGGAAGAAAATAGCTTATGTTTAAACTACAATGTAGGAAGACTGGCTGGTGAGGTGGATCCCAGATCCCAGGGGCAATGTCCAAGAAAGAAGTAAGTAGTAAAACCCATCGCCTCAAATGTCTACACACAAATGGATAAAGCTTAGGCCACAAGCAAGAGGCATGAGAGCTCCCAGGGCGAGGAGGAAAATTTGACTTCACCGAGGTCACTGAGACTAGATGGGGTGAGACCCAGAACTTGTGGTTTGAGATGAGTATACTTAGTTCAAAAGCATAACAAGATAATTAAAAGGAAGCTGAAATGGAATTACATATTAAGAAAGCACACTCATGTGAGCAAATCTAATAACCAGAGGAAAAAAATTATTTTATTTATTTATAATAAAAATAAAATATAATAATTAACAATAAAATTGTAAATAATGTTTACAATAAATATATAATAATAAATAAAAATTTATTTAGATGAAAAGCAATGGAGGGATAAACAAGTAACTTTTTATCATTGATTATACTACAGCACACCAAGGTATAAACAAGAAGTAGGTCACAAGTGTAGCACAGAGACACACAGTGAGAGGCATTTCAGTTACCCTGATATCTCCTGAAGTTACTACCTCTCTTCTCTGCCAGAAGAGCACCTAATAATCTTTTGACTTGCCTTAATGGTAATTTCACCCTTGGAAAGGTAGAGAAACAAACAAATGAGAACTCTATTGCTGTGATGACCCTGGGTTCACTCTCCCAGACTAAGACCGGCTAAATAATAATAATAATGATAATAACAACGATAGCTAACATTTACACAGCACCAACAATTGTGCCAGGCACTATGCTAAGTGTTTTACAAATACTATCTCAATTTACCTTCACAACAACTCTGGGAAGCAGGTGCTGATATTATCTGCATTTTATAGTTGAGAATACTGGAGCAAACAGAGGTTAAGTGACTTGCCCAGGGTCACACAGCTAGTAAGTGTCTAAGGCTGGATTTGAACTCAAGTCTGCCTGGCTCCAGGCCCAGTGATGAGCCACTAACTGAATTTCTGGCTTAGGGTTCTAGGAGTACCCTTGAGAAACTGGGGTGACTCTTAAGGCTTTCAGCTTGAGCCCCCATTCTGGTGTGTTCTCCGCCACTGTCAGCCATTGTAATTAGCACTCCAGTTCCATTTGACTAAATCATTGATTAGCTTTCACAAAGGAGTATTTACTTCACAGAGACAGCAAGAACGGAAGTGTGAGCTCCTCCCCTTCATTCTGTCTTATGCCCCTGGGAGAACGGACTCAGTCTTAACAGCTTCAGGATTTGCCCCATCAAGTTCACTTCCAAATGCAACATGGCTGATGGATGGATACATCTGCACTTGCACTGCTGGGCTGGTCACCAGGGACTGCACTCCTCATTGTTTGGTTTCCAACAAATCCTAGCATAGACTCCAGCTCCCAGACTCTGGAGGCTCTGACTTCCTGAGGCCATGATCATCTCCAATCTCCTTCACCTAAAATAGGAAAGAGGCAAAGAACCGCATCCCATTGGCCTCTAATGTGGGAGTGCCCGAGGCTTCTCCCCTTCCCTCTGTGTCTCTCTATCACCGGAACAACAGCAAAGCAGGAAAGGAAGCAAGGGAATGACCCTGGTGATGTTAGTGCCTTGGAACGTGCCCCGCTTGTCTAGGCAGTCAGTCGAAACGACTCTTTTGTTTTTTAGATGACCAACCCCTTTCCATAGCTTTCTTTTACTATTTACACATTTTATTCTCTACGTTACATGTTAATGAAGACATTACAGAAATGTATGTAAGAAGCTGAGAGTTGGTAGTGAAGTCATAGTTGTGATATGTTTTTCTAAATAAGGATCCAAAAGACCATTTTATTCAAAAATACTCAGGGAAGATGGTACAAATGCAGTTTTTAGCATCAGAGTTCATTACTCATTACTTCAGTTGAACACCTTTTTCTCCTTTATTAGATACTTCCAAAGAAGCTGAGTCAGGGGAGGTTTCTTTTGAATTCCTGCTTTGTTTTTTTTTTTCCCTACTTCGTTTTTAAATAGTCATCCTGTAACATTCTTCCTCATCCGACAGGTTGACTCTTGCTATCCCTGGTTTTACTATGGGTATTTTGGCACCAAGCATTTCTTCTAACTTTATGGTGGCTTTATCATTCACTTTCTAAATATCGTCATCAGTTGCCTTGTTTTTTAAAACTGCACCCAGTGGAACAAGATATGCTAATGCGTTTTTGTGCATATCAAAGGAAAGCAGCTCCTAACACTGACAGTCTCCAGATTTAAGAAGATAGTAAGTCTAGTTTCTGGGTCCAGTTAAGCACCGCTTCTCAATGAAGCACTGATTTTCTTTCGGGAAATGCTGCAAATTATCCGATAACCTTCCACAAAGGGCTTAACGAATAATACTAAAAATGGTATCACAGTATCTCCTTTGCCTGTAACTAAAACGTCTTGTGGAGTCGCTTGAATGGTTTCATTTTTAGCCTTCTTCAAAGTCCTACAGCGCATTTCCTGGAAAAAAGATGAATTCATCTGAAAACACATCATGTAGGAAGTCAACGCGGCTCTAGATGTCCTCTTTCCTGTCATCTGCAGTGATATCACCACAAAAGAAGGATATACAAAAATGGTAAGCAACCGATTCCTGTAGGCCACACATGAGCGTAGTGATCTGCTGGAAAATGAGTCCTTCAGCAATTCCTCGTTCTCCACTTTCCTCTTTCAGAACTACCTGATCCTTGGTAAGAATGTTGGGATGCAGAAGAAGGGAAGAATGTATAACTTTATCAGCAGCTATGTTATCAGACCAAATTAGAAATCTTCCAAAGGCCTGTGTTAAACCTTTCAGCCAGGCAGTCTTTTCAACCAAAACATCAAAGCCCATTCTTAAGTTCTGAAGAAATACAGTGGATACAAGATTCCACACATTCAGAACCATATTTTCAATTTGCAGACATTCTGATTTGTACACAACATGACTGACAAATGCACACATATCCTCAGATGTTTTCTGAGGGATGTGTCTGGGAATTACATGGACCCCAACTCATTTTCCCATTTGCCATGGATCTTGCTGTATCTGTGAAGTAAATACTCCTTTGTAAAAGCTAATCAAAGGGGCAGCTAGATGGTGAAGTGGGTAGAGCTCTGGCTTTGGAGTTAGGTGCACCTGAGTTCAAATCCAGTCACAGATACTTGACACTTACCAGTTGTGTGACCTTAAGCAAGTCACTTAACCCCAATTGCCCCACCAAAAAGAAAAAAAAAAGCTAATCAATGTTAATTAGTTAAATGGAACTGGGTTGCTAAATACTGATGGCTGAACACACCCGAATGCCATTATATGGGCCCCCCAACTCATTTTCACATTTGCCATGGATCAAAGTAATAAAGGTTCTCCAAAGTACATGTGAATGCTTCCATAATTTTCAGTGAGTATCTTCCTTGCTTTCAGTAGGCCAGCTGTTGGCTGGAGTACCTAGAAGTTCACATGCACATAGTTTCTTCTAATGATCTATTATAACTGATGCTCATTGGAACAAGGTAGGTGTCAAAAACTTCTCTCTTAAAAAAATGGTTCCATGACGATATTGGGAAGACCAAACTTGGGAGTCAAGGTTTTAGCAGAATGGCTTCTTGTTCCATCAAGGAAAAACTCAACTGGAGCATAACCACTCCACCACATGGTTTTTACATAGTCAGAGAACACAGTCCACTAGAGTCTCTTTCCACCAAATGTATGCCACCGAGTGATAAAGGCACATGACATTTGGAGCAGCTCACCCACCAATTTCATTCCCAGGAAGTCCACCCCTCCAGCAATGACAGGTGCAGGTAAATCACAGGTGTAGAAAACATAAGAGTCAATATAACTTTTATGGCTGGCAGCAGAATGACTGCATGCTCCTGGACAGCCTGTTGTAGTCTCTGAATACCTTCTTCATCCACACACACCTTGCAGATACCTTAAAACATTTTACTCAGACTGAAAGAAAAAGATCGGCAGTCTCCCAGACACAATTCGTGAGCCATCTCACCCAGGATTACAGAAGCTTCCTTTTGGATCATATCAGCAGACTCATGTTTCCCTGGAAATCTGCCTGATGATGTTCTGAACGTCCTAAGATTTGAGAACAGTACGTTTGATGCGCAACTTAAAGTCCCTTGTAGACGGTAGGTGTATAGCATTTCATTGCATGTTTCCGGTCCCTGAAATGCCGCCTCTCTGCCAACAAATCTTCAAATTCATCCCATTTTTTAAGGTCTTTCGAATAGCAGAGTCTGGTGTAAGTCAAGGCAGAAGCGACAGTGACAAAGCGTACAGATGAGCGAATCCCTGCCATGATCCCACGGCCCCTGTCCGGGACGCACCCAAGCTTCCCAGGTAAGCATGAAGGGCGGCGATGACCACCACTGTGAGCGCTGGGCCTTCCTTGGGCTGGCAGCAGACCCTCCTAGAGGCCCTGGGTGCTGCCATCATGGACCCCAATGGACTCCTTACCTCCACATGGAGCCATGTCTGAGGATGCTCAGGCCTTCCATTACACCTCATCCCTCCTTTCAGAAAGCAGGTTCACCAGTCAGTAAGCATTTATGGAGCGCTTACTATGTGTCAGGTCCTGTGCTAAAGGCTGGGGACACAAAGAAGGGCAAAAAACTGTGCCTGCCTTCAAGGAGCTTCCAGTCTGATGGGGGAGGCAACAAGTAAATAACTGTGTACCAATAAGATATAGACAGGATAAGTTGGAGATAATCAACAGAAGAAAGATACTAGCATTAAGGGGGACAGGGACTGTGTATCCCCTTTTTCTCCCCCTTATACTACTCTAGACCCGATTCTCACCAACAGGGAGAAACTATGGTTGAGTTGAGCAGTGCCTGGCACACAGTAGGTGCTGAATAAATGTTGACTGCTGAATGTTATTGTTTGACCTTCGCTCTCGAAGAGGACCATGACATCAGGAAGGTGATGCCATGACTTGCAAGTGAATTGGATTTAAGTGAGGGAGGGCTGTGCAAGGTCACCAGCCTCACTTTTTCCTCTGGAGCCATCTGGGTCCAGATACAGATTGCTGAGGTGGAAATGATGGGGACCTTGAGAAGGAGTGACCACTCCATCCTAGAGTCTGAGAGAGAGGAGAAGAAATCTGGGCAAGGTCTGACACGGTTTGAGGAATACCTCAGAGGGATACCTCCTCTGCCCCACCCCCAACTGTCAATTAGATTTCAAAGGGTTCAGAAGGAAGGACAGGCAGAATCACATGAATGAAAATTCTCCTGGGGAAGTCAGCTGAGGAGAGACGGACAACTTTCCAGAATGAAGTTCTCAGGACACACAAGGAAATGATTCCGATGAAATAAGAGAACTTTATGATCCACAGAGAAGTCGCCTGCCAATTCAGATCTTACAAAATATGGAAGCGATCAAAAGTAAAGAGAGACAAACACACAAGTATGACAGAATCCTAAAAAAAAAAGAAAAAAGAAAAAAGAAAAAAGGGTCAGGACCAAGCTTGAAGCCAGAGAAGAGTTGAGGAAATACATGTAATTCCAAACCTTGCAGAGATGGAATATCCCGTATATTGTCAGATGTGATCAAATTGTCAACTGATTCTGCTGCCTTTATTTCTCTCTTTAAAATCTTGGCCACAAGGGATGGCGCATGGAATAGAGAGAGTGGGAAGGATATGTTCAGAAATAAAGGCGATGTGAAAACAAAAGATGTCAACAGAGATAATATAAAAAACAAACAAAAACTATCCAGAGTGCCTGGAATGATAAAGCTTCAGAATGAAGTGAGGCTGCCAAGGAAGATTAAGGACAACAACCTGGGATTTTTTTTTTTAAAGCAGTGGATGAGACAAGGGATAAGGGCATTGCTGGGGGTGGGGGGGGGAGTGGTTTCATTTTGACTTTTGTTTCTTCTTGCTCTGGAAGGAGAAACATTTTTGGACTAGAAAGACTCCAACCCAGTAATCATTCCAGGAGATGGATGCTGCTGCCTCCCCCCGACTCCCCGGACTTCTTAAATCCCAACTCTCCTAAATTCCTTCCACCCCTAAAAGCCCTGCAGTCAGCAGACAGCCCATCCACCTAAAGGGCAAGGCAGTGAGGGGACCTTGAGACACACTGCTAGGGTCCTCCCCTCCAATATCAGCTCTCATTTACACCATCTAGATCTTCTATGTACGATTTGTACATCGTTGCCTCCCCCATTTGAATGTAAGCTCCGTGAGGACAGGGGTTTTTTTTTGGAGGGGAGGTGGGAATGCTGTGTGTTCCTCAGCACTTAGTGGTGTGCTCAGAACAGAGAATTAACAACTATCATTTGTGAGAACTTCAAGGTTTGCAAAATATTACAGGTATTAATATTTGTAGTAATTTACAAATATTATCTCACTTGATCCTCACAACAACCCTAGGAGATAGATTATTATTATTGCTATATTATTATCCCCTATTTATTATTGCCATTAGTATCTCCATTTTACAATTGAGGAAAATGAGGCAGACAGAGGTTAAGCGACTTGCACAGGGTCACACAGCTAGGATGTATCTGAGGCTGAATTTGAACTCAGGTCTTCCTGACTCCAGGCCCAGAGCTCTATCCACTGTCACCTCATCGTAAGTGAATAACACTGGTTGACTGACTGATCCATTTTAGCTAGCATTTATATAATGTCTAATATGTGCACTAAGCACTTTACAATGACCTCATTTGATCTTTGCAACAACCCTGGGAGGTAGGTGTTGTTATTATCCCCATTTTATATTTGAGGGCACTGAGGCAGACAGAGGTTAAGTGACCTGCCCAGGGTCACACAGCTAGGAAGTACCTGAGGTTGGATTTGAACTCAGGTCTTCCTGACTCCACACCTGGCTCTATCCACTGCATCATCCAGCTGCCTTAGAATTGCTTTTCAAAGGCAAGTATGTTTGGGACCTTCTTGCATGCACTGGACTCAATCCATGCTACCTCTCTTCCCTAGGAGCCTGGACTCTGCCCGAGCCTTGGGGCTCTGAACCCAACCTCAACACCCTTTCCAGGGCACCTATAAACGCTTTGCCTCCTCCTCTCCCCACCTCCTTTCCCCCGTAGGCATGTGTACGTATTTATGGCCTGTCACATAGTAAATATTTAATAAATGCTTTTTCATTCATTCCCCAAGTATAACTCCTTGAGGGCAGAGACTGTGTTGTATCCCCAGCTCTTAACACAGTATCCAGCACCCAGGTCAAAGCCTTAGGATACACAGCACACAAATCCAAACAGCTCTTTCTCAGGTAGCTAGGTGGCACAGTGGTTAGAGTACTAGGCCTGGAGTCGGGAAGCCCCGAGTTCAAATCCAGTCTCAGACACTCAATAGCTGTATGACCCTGAGCAAATCCCTTAACTTCTGTTTGCCCCAGTTTCCCCAACTGTAAAATGGAGAAGTAATGGCAACAATAGAGGATAATATTATATCAATTATTAGGTGATAAGAATATAGTAAAAATAGTAACCTACTTCCCAGGGTTGCTGTGAGGATCAAATGAGGTACATGTAATGCAGTTAGTAGGGTGCTTGGTTTATAGTAGGCACCTCACGTTTGCTCTCTCCTCCTTTCTTAGAAAGGGCTCCCCCACACCCACACTCACGCCTGTTTTGGTAAAACGCCTAGAAAATTGCTTATCTATGAATGTCTTCTTCCTGAATCCCTCTTAGGGTCTCAATCCCATGAGATTTGCCCTATTTTTAATCTTCAATCTCTCATCTACTATTTCACACCTTGCTGCCTGCAAACTTTTCCAGTTTTCCCTCATTCTTTAAAAAACCTCCCAGAAGAAACTGTCTACACCTGTTGCCTCTACTACCTCTTCACAACCTAGCCCCCTCCTTCCACTCCAGACACACCTTACCCCCCAAGGTGTTGACCCGGTGGCACCAAGTCGAACAAGACACAAGCCAGCCCCTCCACCTCTGAGCTCTGGGCATTCTCTCTGGTTGACCCCCATACTGGGGACACTCACCCTCCTCCACTCTGCCTACTGACCTTCCTGGCTTCCTTTAAGTCCCAACTAAAATCTCACCTCCTACAAGAAGCCTTCCCTGACCCCTCTTAATTCTAGTGCCCTCCCTCTATTAATTCCTATTTATCCTGTATATGGTTATGCTGTTCTCCTTCATTAGACTGTAAGTTCCTTGAAGATTACACCTTTTGCCTTTTTTGTATCCCCAGTGCTTAGCACAGTGCCTGACACACAGTAGGTGCTTAATTGAATTGAGAATTGAATTCTCACTTCTCAGCCTTTTACAATCTGGCATTTGATTTCATCACTAAACTGGAACTATTACCAACCAATCCCTTAACTGCTGGATCTAATGGCTTCATCTCAGCCCTCATCCTCAACAGGGACAGCAAGGAGGCCAAGCTGGCAAGAAGGGTCTCTGAAGGTAAAAACAGAAAAGTAAGAGTCAGATTGTAGAAGGCTTTAAATGCCAGGCTACAGATTATCTTTTTATCCCAGAGGCAACAGGGAGACAGGAGAGCTTCAAGAGTGGAGGAGTGAAATGGTCAGACTTCAGAGGACTCCTATGGTCCATTCCAGCTATTAATTCATCTATCTTAAATGAATGAACAAGCGAATGACTGAAAGAAAAGCACCCATTAAGCAATAAGAGGTCAGCAGCTAAGTGGGCCAGTGGAAAGAGTAGCAAACCTGGTGTCACGAAAACCTGAGTTCAAATCCTGCCTCAGACACTTACTAGCTGTGTGACTCTGGGCAAGTCAATTTGCTTCTGCCTGCCTCATCTGTAAAAATGAGGACAATAAAAGCACCTACCTCGAGGGCTGTTGTGAAGATCAAATAGGACAATATTTGTACAGCACTCAGCTCAGTGTTGAGCAGAGGCACCACATAAATATTAGCTAGTACTAGTACTAAATGTTACGCCAAGCCCAGTCAAAGAGCTTACATTCTAGGGAGGGGAGAAAACACCCGGGGAGGAAATGGCAGCCAGGGAGTCGTGGCCTGGACTGAAGCCCCACAAGAGGTGAGCAGAGGCACAGGGCGATCAGTGACATGTCCTTTCCAGAAATAACAGCAGAATCGATTGCTGTCCTCAGAGCCAGGGCAGGGGAATGGGCTGTGCCCGGGCATTTGTGCAGGCTAAGAGCCTGGCCCCAGGGGCGTCAAGGCTGGATGGACTAAATCACCCAGGGCCCCGTCTCAGGATGTCTGTAGCTCCAGAGGGAGCAGCATCAGAGCACATGGGGGAGGAGACTGCACGTGCACCACCCCAGGAAAATATCAACTCTTGTCAGCTGGGACTGGTTTTTGGTTGTCTTTGGGTCTGGCACGTCTGGCATGCTGAGGCTTAATAAGTGTGTGTTGAATTTAAAGAATCTGAAAACGGATGCCCGGAAGCAGTCGGAAACGCTGGGAGTGACAGGGGCGGCCTTGTATTTCAGGAAGATTAGCTTGGCAGCCGTGTGCACGGCAGATCGCTGAGAGGAGAAACTAGAAGCTGAGAGTCTCAGAGGAGGACGCCGCAAGAGTTCAGGCCGGGACGGGGGGGGGGGGGGAAGGCTGGGGCATTGGCCTCACTTCTCACCAGTGGTCACTTGAGCTTGGGACCTCCTAACCAGGGATCCCTGAGAACTACCCATTAGAAATTACATGTTTCCTTTATAATTGTTTTTTATTTGATGCCTTCAAAAGCGTTATTCTGGGAAGGGGCCCACAGGCTTCCTCAGACTGCCCAAGGGGTCCAGGACTCCCAAATGCTTGAACCCCAGGAGTCCTGCTTTAGCACAACGCAAACCCGGTTTTGATACACTTATTCCTGTTAACTTCTCATTCTAATGACAAGGACCTATAGGACACACGTGGGGTTGACTTCTTCCCCTCTGTCATGCCAGGGTTTGGGAGTGACCCAGATGGGAAATCCCAGTCCTGCAGTCTTCACCTCCCAAATGCAGGAGCCGCCAGACAAGGAGGAAACCCCCCCCGAGCTTTTTCGGGGTCATTACTCAGCCCAGGATGGAATAACATGAGACCAAAAGAGTGACCTCTAGTCCAGGGATGGGGAGCCTGTGGTCTTCAAGGCCTTTTGACTGAATCCAAATATACAGAACAAACATTCAGTCAAAAGGCCGCACTTAAGGGCCCTGAAGGCCACAGGTTCCCTGCCCCTCTAGTCACAACTGAGGGCCAATCTGGGACAGGGGACATGTTTTGTTGTCTGAGGCAGTGACTGGAACCAGGGAAATCCACACAGTCCTCTCATTCAAATGCCCCAGCCAGGTGGTTGAGCTGTGGCTGAACTCGTCGGGAGGGGGTGTGGGAGAAGACAGACACACATCTGGCTGGACGGCCGCCAGGGTCACACAGGTGACAATGAGCCTCCTGACAGAGGGGCCCAAAAACCCTGAGTGGGACCCAGTACAAAGGTCCTCTAACGGAAAACCAAAGTGCACAATGTGGAAAGTACCCTGAGGCGCTAGAGGTCACGACAGACAGACTGAGCCCCTCTACTCGCACGGCGGTTCTCCCCCTCAGCCTGACGCTGAGGCTCCTCCCCGGCGGCCCAGCCATACCTTGGCGCCAGGCTGAGGCTGTGGCGACAGAGGGCAGGAAGCTGAGTCACTTGAGGGTCAGGGTTTTCTGAAGTCTGTGGTTTCATCTGCTCCCAGAGCCTCCTAGAATAACTGTTGCAAGGTCATTTCAAGGCAGGCAGATTTCATCCCTGCTGACTCAGAGCCCAGGCAAACGTGGGCCCCTCTGCCCACACGCATGGTCTCCCCTCCCCCCTTCGTGGGCACGGCATCAGTTGCTCTTTGTGGATTTGGAAATCAAATCACTGAGAATACCAGCAAAGCCCATAGGCAAATCACAGGCCACTTGAAGAAAGATCAAAGTGTCACCTCGGAGGAACAGGATGCACTTTTTCCAGCACTCCTCACCCATGAGCTTATGGGACAGGAATGGCAAAGGTGTCCTCCCCCTCGTCCTCAGAGACACAGCTCCTATGGGAAGCCTTTCCTGCTCTCTGCCCTCCCTCCCTAAGCACCCTGTACTAAACCACCTTGTAGCTATTCACTTCGTGTTTATTCTGAACATCCGTACATATGGTGATGGTGTCCGCCCCGCAGAATGCGAGGTCTTTGAATCCCCGGGGCCTAGCAGTGTGCCTGGCTGGCCCATGGCTGACGTAGAGTGGATTCTTGTTGATTGAATGACCTGATGCTCATTTTCTGGATGAAGTCAAGATAGCAAAGAGAGGTCAAGGTTTGCTCCACAGTAACACAGCAAATAGATGGGGGAGAATCTCTTAATGGGAAGCCGTCAGGACAGCAGCACCGAGCACTGGCCTTTCCAAAGTGTTGTCCACATGTCCCTCCTGTGAGGTAAGTGAGGTAGGTCCTGTGCCCACTCAAGCCTCCACCTTCCCAGGCCATCCGTGCACACCAGCCAGAGGGGAAAGAGGAGCGAGTTATGGTTATCTCAGCGGCTGCTTGAGGTCAAACAGGCCCGTTCCTCCCTTGACAACCTTCCCGACCACCAGGCAGGCTGAAGGGGATCTCAGCTCATCGTACGCACCTGGCACAAACAAGAGAGTCACTGGTTATTCCTGAGGACAGGACCTGCAGGGCAGAGGCCATCTAAGCCATGATCCCACTAGGTTTCCTGCCTAGCCCCCAACCCAAACAAAGACCCGGATCTCTCAGTGTCCTTTTGAAACTCCCATCTACTCTGGGCAGCAATGGAGCAGGCCAGCTCTCCTGGACACTAGGGGATGGAGGATGGGGCCCGGCTGGACACCAGCCTAGATGTCAGGAGGAGGCCTGGCCGAGGGAAACATGGCCCGGGAGATGACACTGACTCCACTCATGAGGGATACTGTGTAGGTGAGGCCCCCCCGCAACGGAAGACCCCGTGGCAAGAGTCCGCTGGGATTTTTAGGAATGGCCAAAAAACGACTAGGATGTTTGGCTATTAGCCTTGAGATGTTCCCTTGTCCTCTGCCAGGTCTACCCATCAAGGGCTTGATGCCAACATTTTCTCTTGACACAGGAGAGGCCATTTTCCCTGGGCTGTGGTGACGGTCAAGAAGTCGCAGGCACAACTGGACCTAACAACAGTAGCTGCTGCTGATGTTTCACAGAAGGCTTCAATTGGCAAAGTAGCTTACATATCAAGATGGGGAAACTGAGGCTGGGAGACCCTAAAGGATTTGTCCCCGGTCCACTCCAGGACTACGGGCTAGCACTGCTGGAGGGTGAAGAGTTGAGATACATCATCTTCTCTGACCTTCACAACAACGCTGGGAGAAAGGCGCGACTTTTATCTCAATATTAAAGATGAGAAAACTGGGACAGACAGGTTAAATGACTTGCCCAGGGTGACACAGCTAAGCTATATCTGAGGACAGATTTGAACTCAGCTCTTCCTGAGCCCAGGCCCAGTGCTCTATCCTCAGACGGAGATCCCGAGCCCTGCTCTGCTGGAACTCAGGTCCAGCACTCTACATAAGAGGCCAAGCTGCCTGAAGCCGGAAGGGACCGGAGAGGTCGTTCTGGTCCAACCGCTCCAGTTTCCAGAGGAGGAAAATGAGATGCTGAGCCGTGAGGTGGCTGGGCTGCCTGCGGCATAGGAGGATGGCCGGAGCCACTGGGCAGCTGGTGCCCTTTATCCCCCTGGTCCCAGGAAGGACTGACTGACACAGTCACAAGCATAGTCACGTCCCTCACCAACTCTGATCAGCCTCCATGTGTGTGCACCCTCGAGGGACCCTCGGGTTTGTTGCCGCCTGTCTGAGCCCTCCAGACAATAAAAGGGGGCCACGAGGGCAGGCACAGGCCCCGCGCACCACCCCGTCTCCTGGGGCCCAGAACAGAAAGCCGGCTCGGCCGTCTCCTTCCCATCAGCCCCTCTGTGAACCCCATGTTTTAGCACACGGGCTCTTAGACACTTGCTCCTTCCCCTCCTTATGCCCACCTTCCTCTGAATCTCAGCTCAGACACCACCTTCTAAAGGATGCCTTGCCTGGTCCCTCCCAAGTGAGCACCTTCCCTCTCCCCTGGATCTAGCTTGTCCCTCATTCAACCGTGAGCTCACTGAGGGCAGGAAACACGCTATCTGTGCCCCCAGCACTTGGCATGGTGCCTGGCCCAGAGAAAGCATTTACAAAAGGCCTGTGACTGACCAACAGAGCCGAGAAGTGGGTGGATGATGGTGGGCGCTCATCTCCCTCTGTCCCCTCTGGTGAGATGGTGAGGACTGTGCATTAGCAGCCTGAGGGAAGGTGCGGACAGACAGGGCTGACGTTCAGAGAGGGGCTCCCTGAAGCAGCCTCTTGGCCCCAGTACCTGAGCAGAGAATTCCAGCCAGGGCCCAGGCTCCCACTGGGCCAGCTGCTCCCTCGGGTGAGCTGGGATTGCTTCATTTCTCCATGTTTCACAAAGGTGAATGTGGCCAGATTTTCCTCAGATATTTCCATTTCTGCTGCCTTCCCACCCTGGCTGCCCAAAGCCAAACCTAACTCATTTCATTCACGACACAGCTGGAGTGCAGCCCAGGGGGTAGTTAGGCCTGCAGGTCAGGAGCCGTCCCCACACAAAGGGCAGGTGAAGCCAGTGAACCCAGAGCCCCACCCAGCCACTGACCCATCATGGTCGCCTCCTTCAGGAACTTGAAGCTGGTCTCAAATGTCATCTGCTGCAGAGGAGAGGAGTTGGACTGAATCCCAAACCGGTTCAGAGGTTTGTAAACGCCCTCAAAGCACATGTAATCGGCCACCAGGGAGAGGTGCCGGGGGTCCACGGCGATGCCTGTGGGGAACAAAGAAAACAGGGAAGGATTATCACAGGGACTGGAGGAAGGCAGGAAGAGGCTTAGCGGGACCCCCGACCTGCGGCAAGCAGGATGACCGCACCCACGCTTCTTTCACTAATTCTCTGGTCCCTCTCCCCTACAGCGCCATTAAGGACTGCAGTCACACTAGGCAAGATGTCCTGGCCGCTCTCAGGTTCACAGCGCTCTGGTGGCTGGCTCTCCACGGCCTGTAGGGTGAAATAGGAACTCTCCAGAATGCTGTTTAATGGCCCGCATCATCGACCTTCTCAGCCTGCTCTCACACGACTCTCTCTGTCTCTCACACATTCCATCTCCCCACTCAGTTCTACAACTCAGCCTCCGTATCTCCTGAAGCAAGCCCCAATCCTCTGCCTTGGTAACGTCCTCTCCCTCCTCAAAGTAAGCTGTTGTTGTCTACACCCACACCGCATCCTGGCAGGAGAACTTCAATCCTCGAGGGCGGGGATGGCTTCATTTTGTTTGCATATCTGACACAGCCATTTTCGTTGGACTGAATAAAGAAATCCTATCTCCTGGATGCTTCAGCTACAAATGGAGCCACAGGCACAGAGAAGCTGCAGCTCGGAAGGATGGCGGGACTGGAGATGCCACCTTCACCACATTCCCAGAAGCACCATCTCGTGGTGCCTGTGGTCACCTGGCCCTGGCGGGGCCCACGCAACAGTTGGACAAGAGAACAGCAGGTTCTGGGCCAGTCTCAGTCACCAAGGGAGGCGGGACAAAGAGGGAAATCCCAGGCCTCTGTCCTTGATGCCTGGCGTCAGAGAAAAAGCGGGTCCAGAGCCTCTGACTCTCAGAGCCATAAGGGACCCAACAAGACTCCTAGGGACAACCCCCCCCAGCCTTGACCTCCACGTCTCTACCGAGGAAGCAGCTTGACCCCGAGTGGCTGATTCCACTGGGGGACAGCTCCAGGGCCCTTACTAAAGACTAAATGAACAGGCGTGCAACATCTCCCTCATTCCGTCTGCTCCCCTGGGCCAAGCAAAGCAAATCGAATCTCTCCTGATTCAAGAAAGGATGGTAAAAACGGTGATGGAAAATACAGCATAGGATGAAAAAGGTCATAAACCCATTTTAAAAAAAAACTCAATAGGCCATAAATGAGCTCCCTAAGAAAAAAGCATCCGGACCAAATGAACTCACAAGTGAATTCTACCAAACATTCAAAGATCAACTAGATCCAATATTAAATAAATTATCTGAAATAATAGGCGAAGGAGGAGCCCTACCAAACTCCTTTTATGAAACAAGGATGGTGTTGATACCTAAACCAGAAAGCCCAAAAACAGAAAAGAAAATTTTAGACCAATTTCGCTAAAGAATATTGATGCAAAAATCCTAAATAAAATACTAGCTAGGAGACTACAGCAATTTATCACAAAGATTATACATTGTGACCAAGTGGGATTTATGTCAGGAATGCAGGGCTGGTTTAATATTAGGAAAATTAGGAACATAATTACCAAGATAAGGTCAAAATGGACACACGGCCCGGACATCAAAGGAGAGACATCACAAGTGAATTGGAAGAACATAGAACATATTACCTATCAGATTTATGGAGAAGAGTTTATGAATAAACAAGAGATAAACAAGTATTGCGGGATGTAAAATGGATAAAAATTTAAAAGCTCTTGTACAAAGAAAATCAATTTAGCCAAGGTTAGAAGGAAAACAGAAAAACTGCGGAATCATTTTTATAGCTAGTTATTTGGATAAAGACCTCATATCTCAAATATATAGAGAATTGAGTCAAATTTCTAAGAATGAGTCATTCCCCAATTGATAAATGGTCAAAAAACAGGAACAGGCAGTGATTGGAAGACAAAATCAAAGCTAGAGCCATAGGGAAAAAATGCTCCAAAGCATAGATGATCAGAGAAATGCAAATTAAAACAACTCTGAAGTACCATATCATACCTCAGATTGGCTAAAATGATAGAAGAGGACAATGACAAGTGCTGGAGGAGATGTGGGGAAATCAGGATACTAATACAACTGATTCAACCATTTTGGAGACCAATTTAGAATTATGACCAAAGAGATGAAACTGTGAATAATCTGAGCCAGCAATGCCATTATTAGGTCTGTTTCCCAAAGGTGACCAGGAAAAACGAAAAAGAATGTATATGCTCCAAAATATTTATAGCAATTCTCTTTGTGGTGGCAAAGAACTAGAATTCGAGGGGATGCCCATCAATCGGGGAATGGCTGAATAAGTTGTGGTATATGATTGTGATGAACACTACTGTGCTGTAAGAAATGATGAACAGATTGATGTTAGAAAAACATGGAAAGACTTGCATGAAGTAATGGAGAGTGAAATGAGCAGAACCGAGAGAATGTTGTATGCAGTAATAACAGCACTACTGTTCAAAGTGTAACTGTGGTTCATTAAGCTAGTCTGAATAATATGAATAATCAAATCAACTATGAAGGACCTACAAAGGAAGATGCTATCTCCTTCCAGAGAAAGAACTGATACATGGAATTATGCACTATATGGTTCCACATTTATATCTATATCTGTATCAAATGCTGCCCTTCTCTAATGAGAGGCTAGGAGGGAGGGAGGGAGATAACTCAGAACTCGAAATGCAACTAAACAAATAAATAAATAACCAAAAAACAATGTCCCAGAATGTCCCGCTCAAAGGCCAAATGCAAGAGGACTGCTCGACGCAGTGGATACAGCACCGGCCCTGAAGTCAGGAGGACCTGAGTTCAAGTCCGGACTCAGCCCAAACACTTGACATTTACTAGCTGTGTGACCCTGGGCAAGTCACTTAACCCCAACTGCCTAAAAAAAAAAAAAGAAAACTACATGCTGGAGGAGCACAGTGTGAGAGGTTATGTCCTGAGGGAGGGAGCGCCTATGATGACACCACGGAGTCATGGCTGTACTGCTTTCACTCAGGGAGAGTCCCTGAAAGCCAGGGATGGGGCCAGCCTTTCAAAAAGACCCATCCTCAGTGAGACAGCCTCGGCACAATTCAGGGAAGCCGGGCTTATCCACGCCTCTGACACTGCTGCTCCCCCAAGTGCACTTTCACACCTCCAAAGTGACTGATTTCCTTTACTGAGCCAGACAGAGAGCTCTCCCACACCTTCTTTCCTGCCTCAAAGGCCCCTCAGCACGTTTCTAAAGCAGCAGAAACCCCAGATCTTGCCAGGAAAGCATCTTACCATACACAGCAAACACGTCTTTGATCTCCTTCTCAATCACCCGCAGGGCGGCCTCGATGCCATATGTATTAGCCATGGCGTGGATATCATTGGAATAGAGGCGGCTGAGGTCCAAGACCTACCAACAGGAAGGAAATTATCTGTTCAGAGTGACCAGCCCCAACCTCTCCACCATGGAGACTCTCCCCCTCTGACTCTGTGTCACTATGTCAGGAAGCATGCCAGAGCCAGAGGGACAATGACTGGAAGACACACACAGACACAGACACAGACACAGACACAGACACAGACACAGACACAGACACACACACACACACACACACACACACACACACACACACACTCACTGCTGACTGCAAGCTAGCCAAGGCCCCAGAACGAGGCTCATTTCCATTACAAGAATAGCAAAATGACTCAATACAAAGGAGGCTGGGTTTGCGCTTTTTTTTTTTTTAAACACATAAGAGTGATTAGTCTGAAGTTTCCCTTGAGAAGCAAGCCAAGTTTGGCGGTGGAGGCATTTCTGGCTCCCCTGGCCTCCCCGCCAGGCCCGCATGCCCCGGAATCTCTCAGACACCGACCCTACAGAGGACCTCGATTCCAGGGTCATTTCTAGTCTGGTTTAAGAGCGGCCCTAGCTGGTTCTGGCTGCTTGTTCGAGTGGGGCCTGGGCAGAGCATGTGCTGTGACCCTCGGTTTGGCTTGGAAGAAGCCTGGTGGCTGCTTAACTTACACAACCTGAGGGACATGAAACACCCCATGCTGGGGGAGGCCCCCCAGAGGTCTCCCATCACCCCTCCTGGCCTGAGAAGCTTTTAAAAGAAGGGAGTTTTAGTGCGAGGCTGCAGGTGGGCTGGGGGAGTCTGCTAGGAGCCCTCGGGCCTGAGGAGAAACTGAGGCAGCAGCGTCAGATGGTGGAATTAAAAAGGAACTGTCCTGGAAGCAAGGGCTGGCCTGCGAGGAGAGGTGACTGGGGCTGGGTGGGGGCAGGACGAGGGCCAGAGCACTACGTACATCTGCATATTTGAACAGCTCCGGCAGGTTGATGCCCTCTGTGTTCAGGACAAGCTCCTTCTCCTGCTTTTTGTTGGTGGTGTCATTGAGGAGGCAGCGAGTGATTCCCTTGGTCTCATAGACGACGGCACTGTGGGCCAAGGAGACCACCAGCGAGCACAGGTCAAAGTGCACCTTCATCAGCGGCAGCTTCAGTGTCACCTGGAGAGAAGGCGGGCCCAGGCACGGTGAGGCCTTGTGTTCAAACACGGCCTCCCTGCTGCCCAGGAAGCACAGACACTGCAGCCTGGGTCAGGGTTGAGGGGACTCGAAGGTGGGCATGTCTGTGTGTCTGTCTGTCCGAGGCATAAACAAGGCTCCGGGTGAGCCAAAGGCCTGCCCTCAGCCCTGACTGGTCCAGGGGAGCAGGTGCGCGCTCGCTTTTCCTTCTGGTTCCAGGGTTTGGGAAGCACGGGAGAGGGGAAGCAAGTGGTGCACTGGCAGGGGCGGGGGGACGCCAAATTTCTGAGGGCATAAATGGAAGGTGTGAAAGGGAGAGGCCTAATGACCCTAATGACCCAAGCGCAGGAAGCCTCTTCTTGGGCACTCTCAACAGAGCAGCCACGTGGTCAGTCCCTCCCTGCTCGCTGTCCCGTGGCCTTGCCCTCCAGGTCCCCCCTCCAGCCCCCACTGCCCCACCCTCCCTCCCAAGTGTCCCGCTTCCTACCTCCCCAATCAGCTCAAAGGCCTCTCTCAAAGCGTCCCCAAGGCCCCTTCATCGCTGAAGGCCGTGGCCTTTCTGGGCCCTCTGGAGCAGCCCACACTACCGGTCATCCCTCACCCTGGACACCCTGGCCATCTCTCTGCACA
The DNA here is from genome assembly GCF_900497805.2 of Vombatus ursinus. Taxonomy (NCBI): domain Eukaryota; kingdom Metazoa; phylum Chordata; class Mammalia; order Diprotodontia; family Vombatidae; genus Vombatus; species Vombatus ursinus. The sequence continues at coordinate 775,864 of NW_020953959.1, forward strand.
GTCTCCCCTCTTATCATGCCCCCAGGTGATTACACATCAGTCCTCGCCTCTCTCTCCTCAAACCATCCAATACAAGCATTTCTAACTGAACAGCAGAGGCCCTGGGTTTGAATCCCATCTCTGAAGCTGACTCCCTGTGTTATCCTGGACCAATCGCTTCCTGCTAGGTCTCACTAAATGAGTGGTTTGGTCTAGATGGCCTCCAAGAGCCCACGGTGCTCTCATGCGTGGTCTAACACTGAGCTTGGCCTGGGGTCTTTTTTCTCGCCTCCCACAACCAGGTGAGCTCCCCCAGCCCTCCTACCTCACACCACAGGCCCTCCTCCACATCAAACGTGTAATCCTGGATGGACGAGTGGATGTTCCGTACGGCCTGGACCCTCAGCTCCGCTTCTGGCCCGGAGGGCCCGTGCCTGTGTGCCCGCTTCTTGCTGGGCGCCAGTGAGGAAGGCTCTGGCTGCTCAGCGTCTGGGCCCTGGCTGCCCTCCTCGTGTGGGGGTGCTGACCCAGGGCCCCCCTCCTCCTCTAGCTCATTCGCCTCCTCATTCTCTTCTTCCTGCTCCTCTTCCTCACTCTCATAATCCACCTGGATAAGAACAGAGGCCGGAACGGCAAATTAGCAAGCTGGGAGCCTGGAGAGGGAGCTGAGGAAGGGGTCTGTGCCCGAGAGCCCCCACGCCTCAGGCCAGCGAACTCTGCAGCTCCTGCCACTCCCGGCATTTCTGTGCCTTCAGGGAGGCTCCCCCATCTACCCCGCACCGAGTCTGAAGCACCGTCACCCACAACCCCCCCCCGGACGAAGGCCACCCCAGGGATCTCTCCTTCTCCTTCGATTCCTCAGGCACTCATCAGTGTCTTTTGGACACTTCACATTTTGGTTCTGGTCAGTGACCTCGGGCACCTCCTAGCTCTGTGGCCTCTGAAGCTGTCTCCTCACCCACCTCCGGGGGGGCTATGAGGAGCACTTGGCAGGCTGTTATGGTTATTTTTATTATCGTTTTGACCTCTACTTCTAACCTAAGCTCCACCTGGCAGCTCTGCAGGTAAGCTGAGCCACGATGGCCATGAAGTTCCCCAACGCCCTCCAAGGTGACCCATCCTGGCTTCATGCGGCCTGGGGGGACCCTGACCTCTGGCCCCTCCCAGCAGGGGGCACCTGTGCTGACAGCCCCCACCTGGGCAATGAAAGGCCCCTGGGCCCCGACCACGCCCCTTCCTCTCACACTCCGGCAGCCCTCTCATGCTCTGGACAAATCACAGGCGAGAGGAGAAGAGACCCAGGGGCGGCAGGCCACTGGTTCGCATCCGGATCCACCTTGACTGGCCGTTAGTGTAATGGGATCACAAGGTCCCAGACTGGGGGCTGGAAGGGATTCAGAGGCTGGGGGGGACGGGCAGACGGCTCTGCATTCATACTTCCAGTGTGACCTCGCACGAGTCAGGCCAACAAGCATTTATTAAGCACCCACTGTCTACGTGCCAGGCACCAGGCTAAGCACCAGGATTTGGGAGAAAGGAAAGCACAGCCCCTGCCCTGAGGGAGCTCACGGTCTGATGGGGCGGAGGTCAGGGAAGCCAGGAAGTGTCCCAGGCCTGGACCCTGGATGGCGAAGGGCGCGGGTGAGGCGGGACTGGCGAGGGAGGAGGGGGCGAGGCCCCGAAGGGCTCTGAGGGCTCCCCGGCGTTTACCGATCAGGGCTGATACGGTCAGCTGGTGTGACGGCCGAGGGAGGACGAGCCACTGCCCTCGCTGGCCTCTGTCTGTTCTGCAGCTGTGAAATGAGGCCCGTTTCCTACTAAAAGCCCAGCAGCTTATCCAATTCTGACTGCCTCATCTTCAAGGACGGGAAAGCAGAGGCCCAGAGACACCGAGAGCTTCTCCCAAGGCCACACAGGCAGCTAGCAGGAGGGCCGAGAGTCAAGCCTAGCCAGAGCTGCTGGGGGGAGGGTCTCCTCATGCCCCCGGGACCCCTCACCTCCTCCTCCTGCTTCTTTTTCCACTTCTTGTCTGTAGCATCAGCGTCTCCTTCTTCGGCGTCGCCATCGACGATCTGCTCCTCCCCTTCGTTGTCACCCTCCCGATCCTCCTGCAGTGGGTACACGGACGCTTTCAGCCCGGCGCTGCCCCAAGGAGGGGCTCCACCTTCAGCGCGGGCCCCTCTCTTCCTTCCCCTGCCCACACACCAAACACATGTCCCCTCACACGGACACACGGTTCCCTTATGAAAAGTGAGGTCAAGCAGCCTCCAGAAGGCAATGCCCCTCCCCAACAAAGCGTGGGAGATGACACAGGGAGGAAAAAACCACCTGCTCCAATAAAGATTCTGTCTCCAGAACAGCCCTATGCTGTTCCTTTCCCCACATCGCCCCCCTCCCCCTACCCCATCCTGGGGATGAAGGCGTGTCCTGTTCTACAAGGCCCAGCCCCTCTCCTGCTCCCTACACACCGATGCCCCTTCCAAGCAGGCACAACGCCACCAACCCAACCCCACGCGTGACTATGAAGAATGACAAAGCCAGGCCTCCCTTGTCCTTCTTCTCAGTCCCCACCCTACATCTTCTCTCCTCCCCTCCTGTGGCTCAGACACCCTTTCCAGCTAACCTGGCCTCCTCGCTGCTCCCCACATCCCACATCTCGTCCCCTGGGTCTTCACCCCTAAAAGGCCCTTCCAGCCTCCTTCTCTGCCTCTACTGGAGTCGTTCAAGGCTCAGCTTGTCTCCTTGGCTGACCCTCCTGTCCTGTGTGTTCTCTGACCACCCCCCAAACGTCTCTGCGTCTGTCTTTGCGGACTCTGCTGATCTGCAGTAGTATGGAAGGTCCTCGAGGGTGGGGACCATCCCTGTACCCCAGTGATTAGCACAGCACCTGACGTACAGGAGGCCCTGTGCTAAGCACCTAAAGAACAGGACTGAATCCCCCTCCTCTCCCTTCTTTCCCACCCTGACTGTGGGCAGCTGGGATTCCAGCCGGTCAGAATCCAGAGGCAGGGCTCAGGGCAGGCCCCTGCTCACGGGCTCAGACAGGGAGGGGGACACTGAAGGGCTCTCCGAGTCGGCTTTTCCCAAGCTCTGCCTCAGATGGGGGCGGGGGGCTCCTTGGGGCTGCGCACCCCAGGTGAAGGCAGCTCCTCGTTCTGGCTGAAGGAGATTCCCACCATACCCTCCCACTGGATGTTTCCCCCAGGACCTAACCACAGCCTCCTGCCTTGACGCGAGCCTCGAGAGGGCTCTCCGCCCACCCTGGTCCTCAGAGGGGCTCGTCCACTCACCCGATTTCCCGGCATCTCCCCACCGCCATCCAGGTCCTGCTGAGTCGCCCTCCGGGTGCTCACAGCTTTGAAGGCTGACGTCTTGCTGCTCTTCCTTTTGATGGCCTCCAGCAGGAGCTTAATGAACCTGGGTAGGAGAGGAAGCGAGTGGCCACCATCAGCACAGGCCCCTGATCTTAGAGGGATGAGTCATTCTGCCCAAGAAGCCCCCACCCCTTCACGAATTCACAGCTTCTGTGGCCGGCCATGACCTGGAGCCTAGAGGCAAGGCTCCAACAGCTGACATCCAAGTTAGGCCGCCATCACAGATTGCGGAGAGGCCCTCGTTAGGTGGAGCGGAGCCAGCCATCAGCAAGCTGCCCCTACGAGCGCTTGTTCTGCACTGTGCAGTAAGGGCCGGCATGGTGAAGAGGCCTACGCTGAGGGCGGGCCCTGAGTGCCAAGCCACCCTCAGGCCCTCCTGGCTCCTCGTCTGTGCCACCCTCTGCTCAGGTGGTCCCCAGGGCTTCTCTGTTAGCATTGAAATGTCCTGTTCAGCTCTTCTTTTCCAAACCTATTCCTTTTCTCTGCTCCAGTCTAACTGGCTTCCTTGTTATTCCTCATCCACCATCTCCAAACCTTTGCACAGGCTGTGCCCCCAAGCCTGGAATATGCTCCCTCCCAACCTAATCCCCTTCCCTTCAAGAAATCCCTAATTTCCTCCAAAGCTCAGCTCAAGGGTCACTTCCCAAGTGAGGCCTTTCCATCCTCTCCCAGACGCCAACTGTCATTCAGTAATGTGCAACTCTTCATGACCCCATGGACCACAGCACAACAATCCTGTCCATGGGGCTTTCTTGGCAAAGATACTGGAATCGTTTGCCATTTCCTTCTCCACTGAACTGAGACAAAACAGCATTCAGTGACTTGCCCAGGGTCACACAGCTAGCAAGAATATGAGGCAATATTTGAACTCAGGTCTTCCTGATGCCACGCCCGGCACTCTATCCACTGCACCACCCAGCTGAGTGATCCACAATTAGAGTAACCATTTCTGTGAGAGGCAGGGAAGCACGGACAGGGTGCTGGACATTCAGGAGTTGTCACGGGGCAAGCAGGTCACTTGGAGAAGGAGAAAGGAAGTGAACAAGCATGTACACAGTGCTGCCAGAGGCTTTTGCCTTATATAAATGACCTCACCGGATCCTCACGATAACCCGGAGAGGTGGGCGCTCAGCCTTAGCCTCTCTGACCCTCTCGTGGTCCCTGTCATTTCAGCAGTCCAAGGAACCCCCTCCCACAGGGCAGGTGGGCCTCGTTCTAGTCTTAGAAGTTGCCTGGAGCACTGAGATGACCCACTGGGAATCTCCCAGGCCACCCTGGCCTCAAGGCCAGGTGTCTGTCCACAGCCCACGCTGCCCCTCATAAAACACACAAATGTTCAGCTGTCTTTATGATACATTTGCAAAAAAGGAATTAAAGATCCTCTCCCTAGAGATAAAGGCTTATTAAGTTTCCCCCTGGCTTTGGGCATTGAGACAATTATTTCAAGGATGAATAAGTGTTGGAAAGCGAGAAGAAGTGAAGTTCTACTGAGCTAACTGGAGGCTTGCTGGGGGCGGCCTTGGAGGTACAGTGCTTTGCTGACAGCATCAGACACATCCCTCAACCGGCTGGCAGGTCAAGGGACTGTTCTTGAATCTGCAAGTTTCTCCATTATTAATCACTGCTCTGGTTTTTTTTTATAGTCACTAAGCTATATCAATAACTTTAGAGAAGCTTTTCAGGTTTTTAAAAAGAAAGTCGATCTCTAAAGAGTTAAGTGCTTTAAAAAGATCATAAAAAGTCAGAGTCAAAATGGTGTGCTTATTTCAAATCACAGCAAGGGAAAACATTATGACAGGACAAGCCCAATCACTTTGATCCTACAAGAATAAAAAACCTTTGGCATGATGAAAGATAAGATAAAAACGAGAGAAAAAGAGAAGCAAGAGGCAGAAGAAAGCAAGCGTTCATCATGAACAAACACATTTGAAAAAACGTTCAACCTCATGACCAGAGAAATGTAAATTACTCTCCGGACAATCTCTCCTCCACCACCACCATCCGTCCCACGGCCGCCACTGCCGCTGCCTCCAAACGGCGAGGTTGCCCCCACACCCTCCATCTGAGGAGGTACCAAACATCTGGGCCAGCCACAGCCACTTCTAGTCTCGCTTAACCTCTGACCCTCTGGACAACCTTCCTACTCTCTGCTCCCCCTTTGCCTCTTTCATCTCCCTCTTATCGTTTTATCTTCTGTCTTTTCCCATTAGAAGAGAAGCTCCTTGAGGGCAGGGCCTGTCCCTCAAACAGCTATTTGTACTCCTGGGACTTTGTTTAACACAGCGTCTGATGCTGTATGGTCTACCTGGGGCCATCCAAACTGGAAAGTGGTCCAGTAACAGGAATCACCAGATCAGTCCCAGTCTTTAGTCCCAGATCTCAGTATGGAGAACACAGCCAAAAGAGTCACACAAAGGTGCTCCTTCGCAGCCCTGACGCAGTTTAGAACAAGATGGCCCATGCACCCCAAGAGTTGGAAGAAGTCTGGCAGATCAGCGGGATGAGAATAACCAATGTGACAATACAAAAATCAGAAAAATCCATGAGAAATGGTGCAAAAGAGAGAAAAGCTGAATTCAGAGAATGTGTATGCATGTGACCACAGTTATTGTTGGCAAAACTGTGTATAAAAGCATGCTGGAATGCACAAGCGTAAGGCCCAGCAGGGGTAATGATTACTTACCGATAAATTGCTGACACATGTATGTTTACCCATCATAGATGAGAGGATTTGTATAAAAAGCGGTTTGCAAACTTTACAGGATGATGTAAATTACGATTTTTACAAGAGCCAGGGCAATAGTGCCTTTCATTATATTATACACACACACACACACACACACACACACACACACACACAGATGAAACACACATTTATATGATACAGAGCTGGATTTTGTCTCTGGTACTACTGAGGCATGGGCCTGCCTGAGCTCAGAGAGCGGCAGATTTGGTCTCTTCAACTGAGCTGAACAAACTTTTATTAAGCACGTATGACATGCAAAGGACTATGCTGGATGATGGGACAGAGATAAAAGGATGAAAAATGGTCCCTGCCTTCAATTTACCATGTGGCAAAGCATCTGAACCCTGGAGGAGGAATAGGCCTCCAAGAGTGAGAGAAGGGCAGGGGGACAGAGCGGGGCATGGAAGGAGACTCGGCAATTCCACCAGGTTAATATCAGCAGAAGCCCAGGCTACACATACGTGAGGAAACATAAGGAATGAAATCAGCTTTGTAAGGCTGAAATGACAAGACCGGAAGGAAGGGGTTACAAGCTCTCCCATGAACAATCCTAGATGGGCTGAGAGCCAGCAGTGGCTGCACCCAATTATACTGAGCACCCCCATAGTCCAGGCCTGGTGGGGCACAGAGGAACATTCTTTATCCTCTAGGAGCAGGTGGCCTGGCAGAAAAGATGGACGTGCAGTAACAGGCAGTCAATGGGCACATGCCATGGTAAACCAGAGGGTCAAAGTAATAAATGTGTTAAGGCCAAATAAGCTGAAAGGCGGCCCCTGGGGTCAGGGAAGATGGGGAACGCTTTCCACAGGACTTAGGACATCAGAGCTTGACCTGGACCTTGAAGCATGAGGGGGAGATGTGGTGGTCCTTCATGGTGAGCAGAGACGATGAGAAGAGGTGGGAAAGCCTGGCATGTATTTGGGTAATGGCAGTGTTATTTGGAAAGGTTAGCAGGAGCTACAGGGGCAGATGAGGAGGGGAGGCTTCAGGTTCCCTGGGGCACTCACAAAGGGTCTGCAAGCAGGTGAACAATAGGAACAGAGCTGTGTCTGGCAGGAATGAGGGGAGGGTACAACAAAGATTAAAGGAAGATCAGTTCAGAAACTCCTGCACAGGGACAAGTGAGAGACTGGGAACCGACCTGGGAGAAGAGAAAGGGAAGAGGGAAAGCAACAGATGGGTGGGTTTGGAGGAGTTTGGTTCTGGAGACACCAGTAGGACGGTGTGGCACAGCTGTCAAGCAGGCAGCTGGAAACGTCGGCCTGGAGTGAAGGCCCTGGGAGTCATCAGCACTGAGGAGGCAGCTGGAGTCAGAGAGGAGAGAGAGAAAATGATTGACAGAATACCTTGGAGACCCCCACATTCAAGTGGCAAAGGAGACAGGAGCAGAGCAGGGCAGGAGAACTAGAAAAGTCTAGTCTAACAGAAGTCAAGGGAAGAGAACATTTCAAGTACGGGGAAGGGGTGCCGTCCATCAGTGTCAAACGCTGCCCAAAGATCAAGAAGTCGAGGCCAGCTAGATCTGGTGATCGGGAGGCTGCTGGCCGTTTATGGGAGCAGTTTTAGTACAAGAGTCATAGATAGCAGGGGCCAGGGTGCAACGGCAGAAGGAATGAGTGAGTGGTCAGGATGTGGGGAATCCAAACCAGGAGGCTCCACCAGTGGGAAGGGAATGCTGAAGTGACTGCAGACAGGGAAGGTGATGCCAGGCCAGGGTTCAAACTCAGTCTGTGACTCCAAGTTCATCCCTCGGAGCCCTGCACCACACACATCCCCTCTGAAGGCTGAATAAATAA
>NW_020953959.1:783768-800664 GCF_900497805.2 Vombatus ursinus
GTCCCTTCAGCCAATGGGCCTTAGCTGCCTCCTCTATAATACGGGAGGGAGAGAAGGAGGGCCTAGATGGCCCCAGGTTCCTCCCTCCTCTAGGTCTGGGATCCTAAGAACTACAGGGTTGGCCTGGGACTCAGGAAGACCAGTGGAGTCTGCCTCCTGTGACCTTGGGCAAGGCTGGGGCAACTCTCTACGACTATCAGTAACAGATGAGGGAATACCCACCCACACCACCAACTCCCCATGTAGATGAAATCACATCTCCAGATCTGCCTCCCTGCTCCCCACATCCCCTAAAATTCCAGACACTGCGTCAGGCACTGGGGATACAAAGGCAAAACTGAAAATCCCTGGCCTAAAGAGTAAAGAGGACATCCCCATGGGCAAGCACGGCACACATGATGCACAGAAGACACAGGCTCGACCTGCATGTGTCCCATCTTGTCCCCACCACGTATCACAAAGGAGACACGTAAGCCAAGCCTCATGCACACCGAGGCCACGCCGCCTAGGGCTGGTCTGTATGAACCTCCAATGGGAAACTGCAATTTCTCTTAAGAGGATTGGTGAGTGTACTTTTATGTAGAGGCAGCCGCCACAACTGCCCCTTCTGTCTTCTGCCTTCCACGGACAGATACTTTGTTCCCACTCTCAATACAAATCTGGGCTTCACATCAGCGCTGGCATTACGCTGGAGGACAGCAGGGAGGAAGCTGACTAATAGAATGAAAAACTGTGAATGCGTCCAGCACTTGGCATACAGTAGGCACTTAATAAAAGCTTGTTGACTGTTTCTGCAGGGCTGCAACTAGGGCAAGGTGACCAGAGTTTTTCTCTTTGGTGCCAGAATTTAGCAGGCACATACAAAACTTTCAGTCCTTCAACTGCCCCCCAAACAACTGAGTTTAGCATCCATTTAGCAAGAATAATTAGTTAAAATAGGAAGCTCCCAGATGGTCTGAGCCTTCTTCTTGGCCCACCCTCTTCCTAGCCCCAAGCTCCCAAGTGAGCCCCTCTCTAGCTATCTACCCCCATTCCCCAATAATGAATGAATGAATGAATAAAAAAAGAAACATTTAGAAGGTAGCTACTATGTTCCAGTAGCTGAGGATACACAAATAAAAGCAAAGTGATTTTTTAGCTTGGAAAGCTTCAGGCAGGTTAAGTGGAGCCCCAAGGCAACAGAATGTCAGAATGCCCTTTCCAGAAGTAACACTAATTCGATTATGGGTCAGGAACTGAGCAGAGGGTTATGGGCAGGGAACTGACTGGTGAGAAGACAGTTGATGGGCAGGGTGTCAGTGAGAGGCTGAGCAGCCCTCCTATTCAAGTGGGCCACACACACACAGCAGGCCCTCGGCTGCTCCTGGGAGCAACAACTGCTAGTTACGTCAATACCTAAGTGAGACCTTAGCAAACCGCACTTACTGAGGCCTGGCAGGAAACAACTTGCCAGCTTTACTCAACCTTACTTTACTAATAGCAGGGAGCCAACAGCTAAGTGATCAGAGACTCTCCCAATCCCACGGATAAAATGTGGAACAAACCCAGCTGGACAGAGATGTCCAGTCAGCCAGTAAACCAGCTCCTCCAATAACCAGAATGCTGTGCAAAGCTGATCCACACCCTCAGCCAAGAGAAGAAAGCCTATGCTCTCTCTCCCCAGTTAGGCCTTTTTGACAAACAGAATAATGTTGGTCCTTCTTGCTAGGAATAGGTTGCGGGATTGCTCTTTAAATGACTGGCCTCAAGAGATTCCCAGAATTGGGATATTTGAACTTGAAGAAGAAAAGGCTCAGAGTTACTGGTGAGGGTCGGAAAGCCTCTCGAATCTTCAAATGTGGGAAGGGCTCTCTTATAGGCTAGTGATGACTTCTATGCTAACTGACCCCCAAGGGGCAGGATTAGAAGTAATGGTCAGAAGCCACAGCTAAGGAAGGCTGATGCTCCTGACATGGCAGCCCTTACTAAGAGGTGTTTATGTTGCAGGAGTCTGAGGGAAAGTATTCTATTTGGACAGTGCTATTCTGTGGGCCCCTCTGCCCTCTCCCCCCACACTATCATAGTGTGATGAGCTTTTGAGGAACTCAGAAATCACTGAATCTAACCCTTTCATTCTATAAAAGAGTAAACTGGGACCCAGAGAGGGGAGGTGACTAGCCCAGAGTCACACAGATAGTAACAGAGGCAGGATTTTACCCCCGCTCCCGACCGCTCCTCAGACTTCTATTTCAGCTTATTCATCTTCCTCTGACACTGTGAGGGGGAGGCACAGGATAGGCCAGAGAGGGCTAGGCTCTGGGACAGGCGTAAGAGGCGCTGAGTCTGGATCCCGGTTCTGACACTTCCTAACTGTGGCATCATGGGCAGGTCGGTCACCTCTTCTCACCTACCCACTTCTCACACCCCCCACCCCAAGATCACCTTTCACAAACATGGGAGGTATCTTAGATGCTCACTCTTTTCACCTTTCTTTGTGCCCTCAGTGCTTGGCATGGTGCCAGGCATATAGAAAGGGCTCAATAAATGCTTGCTGACTAACTCTGAGAGTCACAGTTTCTTCATCTGAGAAACGGGAGTAACATTTGCATTATCTCTCTCATAGAACTGTTTTCAGAAAAGTGGTTTATGGGGCAGATAGGTGGTGCAGTGGATAGAGCACCGGCCCTGAAGTCAGGAAGACCTGAGTTCAAATCCGGCCTCAGACCAAACACTTGACACGTACTAGCTGTGTGACCTTGAGCAAGTCACTTAACCCCGATTACCTCACAAAAAAAAAAAAAAAGTGGTTTTATGGGGGGCAGCTAGGTGGTGCAGTGGGTAGAGCACCAGCCCTGGAGTCAGGAGGACCTGAGTTCAAATCCAGCCTCAGACACTTGCTACTTACTAGCAGTGTGATCCTGGGCAAGTCACTTAACCCCCAACTGCCTCACCAAAAAGCAAAAAAAAAAGTGGTTTGCAAATCTTCCAAGTCATATAAATGTAAATTATTAATATAATTATAACAGAAAAGCAAAAGCAGCTGGAAATCTGACCTTGTTTCTACAAAATGCAAAATATCCTCAGGTCGCAGGTACTTCTCCTGCTGGTAATACTTGTAGGGCAGGAAATTAAAGCGAATGCAGTAAACCCGGTATTTGTTTTTCTTTTCTTCCATGCAGAAAGACTCCTGGATGTCAACTTTCTGCAATACCTGTAACCACATCAAAAGAACACATGCTGAACTAGGCCTTCGGAGGTACTACAAGGGAGCATGGCTGGTGGCACGGAGTCAACACTGACCACACCTGGAACCCCTCCCTCCCTCCCTCCCTCCCTCCCTCTCTCCCTCCCTCTCTGTGCTGCAGGCACCAAGCACACCCCAACAGCACCTGGAACCTCCACCACAGCTGGGCAGGAAGGGAAACCCTCTGAAGCAATTAATATCCCAGGAGGAGAAAGAGTCAGAGGACCTGGACTGATGGCTTCACTTGTCCCACCTTAGAATGCTGTCCTGGCTGCCCACGCAGCCAGCTTTCCAGCTGCTAAGCCCCTCACCGCCTCCTGACCAATCAGTACTTAAGAAGCTAATATGGCCCCTGATAACTCAGTGTCTGCCTCTGGTGAGTGTGGAGCATTGTGTGAAAGTCAAGGCTGGGCAGCGAATCTGTCCAGGTCTGCTCTCAGGACTAAGGAGAACGGCCTCCTCCCCAGCCCCCAGGCAGGCACCTCGCCCAGGCACACGCGGGTCAGCTGCTTCTTCAGGCTCTTGACCCTCTTCAAGGCCCTCTTGGTGTTGAGCACAGGCACGCTCATCATGGGCGTCTTGATGTTCGAGCTGGCCACCATGAGGATCTCCCTCAATCTGAAAGAGAGGGTGAGGGCTTGGCCTGAGCACACTGTGGGATGCTGAGAGGACTTAGGGCGTCACTTCTGGGGGAGCGCCCCGCTCTGTGTCTTCTTTCAAAACTCTGCTCAAGCACCACCTTCTCTTTGAGGTCTTTTCTCATCCTCACCTTCCCACCCCTGCCCCTCAAAAATGTGCCCTGTGCTTACTTTGTACATAGTCAGTCAATACGCATTTACTAAACACTCATTATCTCCCAGGCAATCTGCTAAGTGCTTGCGATATAGAAATAGAGACCTCAAGTAACTGACACTCCGGTACACTGGTGCACATAAGCTGTCCATGTACGGAGCAGAGGGAGGGTAACTCAAGGGGAAGGCACCAGCAGCAGAGGTGAGGGGACAGAAAATTCCATGCAAGGATATGAGCAGGCCATCATTCCTCGATCACAGGGAGTGGGAGTAAAATGTCAGAAGACTGGAAAGAGAGGAAGGGGTGGTGTCATGAAGGGTTTTCAATAAAGCCCAGGAGTTCCTAGGTGACTCGAAGGGCAACAGTGAGCCACTGAAGCTCACTGAGCAAGGAGGTAGGGAGGTGACCGTGTCAGGAAATGACCTCGGCAGCTGAGCGGAGGGACTGGAACAGGGACTCATTGGGGGACACATCTCCCCGACAGAATCTAAGCTCCTAGAGGGCGGATGCTGTCGTCTTCCCCAGGTCTAACAGCACGTGGCAGGTGACAAGCAGGTGCTGTCCCCTGACGGGGGCGGGTTCAAAGGCACTGGTCCCTGGGCTCCACCCTCGTCACCTTCACCTCTGGGAATCCCGACCTTCCTTCAAGGCTCCTCCCAGTTCTTAGAGGTTACTTTGTATTTACTGAGCTCTGTACTCTCTGCCCAAAGGCGAAGTCACCTCCAGAGGAGGCTGTACCATGGAGAGGAGCTTTGAGCTCCTGTGAGCCCTGGGCCACATGCCCAGAGCCTAAATGCCATTCCAGCAAAGGTAACAACGGCCCAGGTCTACAAATGTGAAAATAGAAGGCTTGGGCCCAGCTGATGTCAGTTAACAACATTCAGTCTAATAAAGACACATCTTGCCTCCTTCTGGTCAGAGCAGGGCCCATGGATGCTGGGGGCCAGGCCCCCACTGGTAACCAGCCATCTCTGGCTGTATCTGGAGTGTACTGTTAGGGGGTACGGCGCATACTAGCACTGTTATCTCACCAAAAGCCCCAGCACACTGCTGTGTTTAGCAGATAAAGAATGAGAGACCTACCCTCAGTCAAACAGAAAGAGAGAAACCAAATAAACCACCCCGGCCTCACTTCTCCCCACATGGGGTGTGGACGGTCACCTCCACCCTGCAGGAATTCCACTGGGACCACTTTCTCAAATGCATCCAAATACAAATCAAGGTCATGGCAGCATAAGGAGTTTGCTCCCCCTGTGCCACAAAGCGGAGGTGCCCCAGGCCCCCTCCAGGATACCGGGCAGGGCCACAGGTCAAGTGACAGTGCTTACAAGTTCCAGAAGACGGGGGAGCCTCAGTAGGACAAAAGCCCCCTTACCTCCAGCCTCCTCTTATTCCCTTTGCTAAATGCCACCCGCCTCTTACCTTGGAATTCCCAGCGTGACATTCATCTCTCCTCTGCCAGCAAAGTGGAAAGTGTTCAGGGTCATCTGTGTGGAAGGTTCTCCAATGCTCTGGGCGGCCAGGAGGCCCACTGCTTCCCCTGGGTCACACAGTGCCCGCTGCCACTTCAGATGGAGCAAGGTCTTCAACCTGGGGCAAAAGGGATGTGGGCAGTCAGGAGACAGACCCGAGTCACCATGCCCCCTGCCTCTGGTCCCAAAGGTAGAGCCTTTCCCCATACTGCACCATGGCCATGGAATGGACCCTGTGCTTCCTCAGTAATCACAAGCCCTCCTGTCTTTATTGTTGCCCCCAAGGCATCGTAAGCCACTGAGTCACTGAGGCTCCAGATGCCTGTGTAAGGTCCCTGCTTTGGAATCCCTCATTTCCTTCAAACGTCAGCTCAAGGATTGCCTCCCATCTCCTGCATGAGGCCCTTTCTGATCTACCCCTGCCCAGATGCTACGGCCTCCTCACCTAAAATTACCCTAGAGTTTTGTTCTGGCGAGGCAATTGGGGTTAAGTGACTTGTTTAGGGTCACACACACACGGTTAGTAAGTGTCAAGGTCTGACTCGGGATTTGAACTCAGGTCCTCCTGACTCCAGGGCCGGTGCTCTATCCACTGCGCCTCCTAGCTGCCCTACTTAGAAGAGCACAAGTTGTCTCCCCTGATAAGAATGGGTGATCCTTCAGGGCAGGGATCAGCTCATTTTTGAGCTAGGAATAGGCACTTAATAACCATGAAAACCTTGCCCATCTCCCTGGGCCATTCGTACAACTGTAAGCCACCTAGGAGAAGCTGTCACATCTACCTTCCCAGGAGGACCTGGGCTCAGGAACCAAAATGCAGCATCCCCATTTTACTCATCCGAACCGGACTCATTCAGAATTTGGGAAAACTTGGGCAGGGCAACTGTTCAGGTTTCAAGTTTCAACTCAGGCCAAATGTACCATCCACAAAAGGTTTGCTAAATGCATGAAAAATAAGACAAGACCTGTCTGTTCTCTTCAGTTTAAACTAGTCTGACTCAGAACCTGAGCAGTCAGTATGCATGTTATCTTAATTACTTTGTCAAACTAGTTTCAGTGAACTAGTGTTGAGAAAGTTAAAAAAAAAAATGTAAAGAGCTCATTTATAACCCACATTTTTTCCTGGATCAGATAAGGCTTGTGCCCAACTGGCAACAAGAGAGGTCTGAAAGCATCTGAATACACCTGAGAGACGGAACCAGAGCTGGTGTTTCCTCTAGCAAGTGCATCTGTGGGCTTCATCCTGGTGGACTTCTCTGCTTTGAAAAGAGCTGGCTCCAGGGCTCCCTGGGGAAGGCGGCGAGCCAATGGATCCCTGCCTTGTTTCCAGGAAACGAGCTAACTGCAAACTGAACTGCGCTGCTCCCTCCGACCTGCTGCGGGAGATGAAGAAGCCAGGTGCAAAGGCCACAGGCCCCTCTAGTACCACGGGCCCCTCCGGCACCACGGGCCTCGGGGAGGAAAGATTCTCGGGGAGCAGAAAAAGGAGAAGCAAAGAGAGCAGGCTGTTGGCTTCACATTGGCAGCTATGTCCCAGAAACCACTGCTTCTTATGATACCTTCAAAGTCTTGGCAAATCTCTGACCCTATGAACCCACAAAATTGAATGTTCTTACAGGACAAGCCTCTGGAGAGGTAACACAATAAAACTGTAATGGTCGGTTACAATAGGCAGCTGTTTTATGAGTGACATATTCCCATGAGGGGTGCAGAAACATCTTTGGTCTAACCCAAACACCTCTCGAAGCATCTTAAATAACTTCCATTCATGGGAAAGCCAGCCGGGCACACGGGAGAGCTAGAGCCGACCTTCGAATCAGGAACACCAGGGGTCAGGTCCTGCCTCTGTGACACCAGACAAACCCATCAGACGACTCTGTCAGATCAATTGCAGTGGTGGAGGGAGCTTCCTCGCATCAATGAAATCAGAGAATTAGTCCAAAAAGAATGCTTACCTAGGAAGATGCCTCACCACCATTTTCCCTCTCTTCTCCCTTACCTAGATGAAGAGGGGAATGGAAGACCCCATGGCTATGTCAGGCCTATGCTGAGTTCATTATATTGTCAGCTCTCTGGCCCTCTCCAAATTTTCCCGGCCGAGTATCAGCTGCAAGGCCTCAAATACTGGACCTTTTTTGGAGGAAGGCACGACCACCAAGTTGCTATGAGTTCCTTGTTTTTCAGCTGAGGAAAGTGAGGCCCAAGGAGGTGACGGGCAGGTGACAAAGGAAGCACATGGCTTCCTGGGGTCAGAGCTGCAGGCTCTGCTCCATTACATTTCTGACTACATCTCAGTACCGGGCTCCAGTATTAAACTGCAGGAGACTCACAACCCCACTCACTAGTGTCTCCTCCGGACCCCTGTGCTCAGAGGACTACACGGAGGACCCCAGCTCTCTCGGATCTTCATGCAGGAAGACTCCATCGATCCCCTTCACTCCACCCTAGCCCCTCCCCTGATCCGCTCCCAAACTGTTACCTATCAAGAGAAAGTTCTGATTTTTCATAGCTTCTCTCGGCCTGAGCCGCCCACTCCTGGGCATACGCATCAACCTGGTTTTCAAATGTTTCTGACACAGATGCAAAGTGGATATCAGGACGCCAGACTCCCAGGCTGGGATCAGGGCAGGGAAGGGCTCTCTTCACATACTTCCTCTGGCTCTTCTCATCTAACTCAGACCACATTTTTAAAATCTGCAACAGAGAACAGATTATAAAGCCACTGTCCAAATGGCAACCCCCAGGAACCACCGCTTGGAGAATTTACGCGCCCATCTCAAGGCCCCATCCTCAATGCCCCACTAAGGTAGGACCGCCCATTCATTTCCACCTTCTCTACAATGGATGATAGCGCCAACTCTACACTCCCTCACTTACTGTGCAACGGGGGGGGGGGGGGCAAGTTCCAGCACCCCTCTGGGCCACATGCCTCTGCTAGAAGAGTGGGATTAATAACATCTGCCCTCGCTTCCTCTAGGGTTACTGTGAGCGTCCCAGAATGCCAAAGTTGGGGGGCAGCCTCAAAGGCCAAGTCTGCTCCACACCTGGACAAGACTCCCCTCTATAACCAGAACGTGTATGTGCGCGTGTGTGTGCGTGCACGCATGTGTGCGTGTGTGTGTGTGTGTGTGTGTGCATGTATGTGTGCGTGTGTGATACAAATATCTTCCTGCCCATCCCATCTTTGCAAATCTCTGCCAGGAAGTTTCCCCTTGCAATAGGAGGACATTAAATGCAAACCAGCAGTGTGACTGTAAAACTCTCTATAAACCTAAACTACCATTACAATGACTTTTAAAATTAAGGTGATAATCTTGTTAAGAGTCCAGCCCTAAAGCATGCATATCTTCCACACACGAGACGCAGTGTAGGGGAGTGGGAAAGGCTGCCCTGGGAAGCAGACAAGCGGGGTTCAAATCCCAGCTCTGGTGCCCTCCCTGGGCCTCAGTTTCTTCACCTGTAAACCAGGGGGTTGGGCCAGCTGGCCTTGGGTCCCTTCCAAACCCTAGTGGGGCTAGTCTGTGTCCAGGCCACCCAAAGGCTGCATGGGGGCTGCTTACCTTCTGCGCACTGGGGTCCCGGCCATTCTGGCTCCCCCCAGTGAGGTTCAGGGCGCGGATGGCCGCCTGTACTTTCTGGGAATAGCTCAGAAAGGCCCCGTGTCTGGGGCAGGTGGGAGGATGCTTGGCACGCCACTTCCTGAGGGCTCTGAAGTGCTGCTGGGCCTGCATGGGGTCCATCTTGGATAAAACTTCATCCAGATGCTTTGATTTCCGTATTGCCTAGAAAAGCAAGCCCAGTGAACCAAAATGTGACAGCCCCTGGATCACCGCAAGTGACTCCCCCTCCTCAGATGTCTTACAGGCCTTTAGGCCTCTGACTCCTATCAGGTAACAGAATGGAAACTGGAGCTGGACCCAGGACCCGAGTTAAAATTCAGCTCTGCCGCTGACGACATGGAAAGGTCGTGGAAGGACCACTGGCCCTAGAGTCAGAGGACAAGGGCTCGGGTCCCATCGCTCTGACACATCCCAGCTTCCACGGCTTAGACTAGTTGGCCTCTAAGGGCCTGTCCTATGCCCACGGTACCGAAAGGTATTTCTCGGTGCCCGCCCCCAATGCCAGGTACTCTCCCTTATCACCCCCATTCCTCTGAGAGCTCAGTTGAAGGACCCCTCTTCCAGGAGGCCTTTCCTGACTTGCCCCTCACCCCCACCCCCACCCTCTCCTATTTGTTTGGCAGGTACTCCTGTCCACCTGGTGTCTCCTGGAGCAGCCCAGCATGGTGCCAGGAACACAGGCGGTACCTAATAACCACTGGCTGAGTGAGTCCTTAACAGAGGTTGCTGAGGCTGAGTCCCTGGTGAAGCCTGCCTTGGTCCTAGATGGCACACACCACACCCTCACTGCCAGCCCTTTCTGAGGGCAAAAACCTCCCTGGCCCACTGCCCAAACAAGCTGGGAGGAGGGTGGGCCCAGCCACAGAGGAGGGGCAGGGAAGGCAAGGAAGTCATTCCTACAGCGGGATGTCTCCAAGCATCCCTGGCCAGAGACCTCCCACGCGGACATCCTTTCCTTACTTTCAGGCAGCGGGATTGCCTGGGAAAAGCTCCTGCCCCAGTCAGCAGCCGTGGCGCTGCCACTATCCGGGTGCCCCTGCCTTGCACAGAAAGCTGGGCTGGGAGTCGGAAGAGCTGCAGCTGAACCTTGCCTTGGACAAGTCTCACCACTCACATCAAGCAGCATTTACTGAGCACCTCCTGCGTGCCGGGCACTGAGCTAGGTGCTGTGGATACAAAGGAAGTGCCTGCCCTCAAGGAGCTCCCAGTTTAGCGGGGAGAAAACACAAACAGCTACGTACAAACGAGGTAGAGGTGACAAACAGGCCCCAGCGAGGGGGGGCAGCCTCAGAGGAAAGGCAGAAAGAGCAAAGAGGACAGAGAAAAGCTTCCTGTGGAAGGTCAGCCTTCTTAGGAGCTGTGTGACCAAGCCATTCAATAAATCAAACATCTATAAAATGGGGGTAATTGTAGGGAAAGCATTTTACAAGGACAGTGCTTCGAAAATTCAAGCTGTTACTATTATAGCTCACGCAAAATGAAGATTAAAAACTATTTTTCTTGCCTCAAAGAATTGTTATGAGCATCAAGTCAAGGGAAGAAAAGTAAGGGCGTAAGCAACCTATATAGCACCTACTATGTGCCAAAAACTATGCGAAAGGAATACTTTTGAACTCATCTGATCCTCACAACCACCCTAGAAGGTAGGTTCTGTGATCCCCATTTTACAGTGGAAAAAACTGAGGCAAACAGAGGCTAAGTGACTCGCCCAGGGTCACACGGCTAAGAAGTGCCTGAGGCTGCGTTGGAACTCAGGTCTTTCTGACTCCAGGCCCGGAGCTCTAACCGCTGCCTTGCCTACAGTTGTCACATACAGCTATATCTATGAATGTAAGTAGATTTAGAGAGAAAGAAAACAACACTCTGACATGTTCAAGGTGCCATACACAGATGCAGTGCGTGATTACTGCCACCATCCTATGATGCGGTCTCTTCTGTTACCAACCTGGCCCAGGGACAATGAGGCAGGCCAAGGGAGGATCCTGCATCTGCAGTCAAAGGCCCTGGGTTTGGCACTTGGCTCCGTCAATGACTACCTGGGTGGCCTTGGGCAGGGGGCTCCAACTCCCTGGGGCTCGGATCATCCCGAGATCCTTCTAGCCACGAGGTGTGGGACCCTCTAAGTCACTGAGTCGGGGACCTGAGCGTCTAGCCACCTCTTTTTACAGATGAGGGGGACTGTCAATAACGCAGCCACCTCCCTCTTCCCCCAGTCAGAGACACACGATTCCCATTCTGCTCCCTACTCCATCCCGAGGGGATGGGAACCCCTCTACCTCGTAGTTGCTGAGGAGGAAAGGAAACTGCTTGGGCTGCAGGAACTGCGTCTTGGGGATATCCAGCCCATCCTCTCCATACAAGAACTGGACCACGCTGCCGTCGCTGTCTCGCACGGTGAGGTCGTACTGAACCACCAGCCCTTCCAGGTGTTTGATGATGCACCTGCCAACAGAGGCGTGCTCAGGCCTGGCCCATGAGACAAGAGGGAAGGGGCGGCTGCTCTGGTGGGGGGACTCAGAACGTGCCTTTGGTCTCAAGGGAGCGTTGGGAGCCTAAGAAGGAAAACGGGCCGCGCCAGAGGCGCTGCGGCGATCAGTCTGGTGGAGCTCCAAATCAGGTTATTACATGATCAAAGGAAACGCTCAATTAAATGATGGAGGGGATGGATTCAGAAAAACCTGGGAAGACTTGTATGAACTGATGAAGAACTAGGATTTATAAACTATACATAATTTGTTAATACACCATACATCAAATAGCTATATAAACCTATAACTGTATATGAATGTATGATTTATTAATACATAAATATGTATAATTTACAAAATAAAAGCAATATTGCAAAGAGAAACAACTTTAAAACCTTAGGGATTCTGATGAACACAGTGACTCCTCACAGTCTCAGAGGACTGATGCAAACGTGTTGCCTACCTCCAGGCAGCTGTGATGGACTCCAGGGAGGGCACACATTAAGACACTTAGACATACTTACTAACCAGACTTTCATTCTTTATTTCTTTCTCAACTGGGGCAGAGGGAGAAGAGAGCAGGAGGAAGGGAAGGCAAAATTTTAATTAAAAAACCAAACCAATCCAGTCCTACTGTGTCCTGCCCAACAGCATGAGATGCGTTGTCTCCTAGCACAGGTCAAAGCTGGGCCGCCCTGCCACCGCTGCAGGGCCCACACTGACCTCCAGTGCTCTTCCCGCAGGGGAGCAGGCCATAGAGCTAGGAACCGCAGCTGCCAGCGGCCAGATGTGCAGCAGCACCCCCCCCCCCCACACACACACAGCTGCCTGCTCTTTCATGCTTCTCCAGGGACCAATGTTCTCTGGATCAACAAGAGACTCAGCAAGGCAGGCATTTCTCTGCTCTGGTGAGTACTAAACTTTTCCAATCTGGCTCCTATTACCCATCTTAGGCACATGAGGAATTCACATCTGAAAGGAGAACACTAGGCATTTCCATATCCCAGGTCCAGTGGCTTTTGCTCAGCCCTCACTTGCCGTCTGCTCTGGAGTGACTGGGATACACAGCCCTTTCTCTGGGAAACTCTGCCCTCCCCCAGCCTCAGAGAGATGTGCTGGGGATCCCCTGGAGGGCTCAGACTCCTGCGGGCATTGTCTGTGGCCTTCTCTTCTCTTCCTTCTCCTGCCAACCAAGTCCTAACCTCTGCTCTTCTGGCCCTCTGCTGTTCTCTCCCTGGAGAGCTCAGACCAAACGGGCACATTTCTATCTGGCTGTCTGTTCTCTTGTCATCTCGAACAATACCAAATTCATCCTGTCCTGGCAAACATCCCCTTCGCTGTCCTCGTCTGTGTCAACAATGCCATCGTTCTTTGGTTTCTCCCACTCCCTCGACCCTCAAGGTAAATCAGCGCCAAGAACAAACTAGTTCTTTCTCTACAACCCTTCAGCCCCAGGCTCTGTCCCCCCGTGTATGCTAGGCACCACAAGATGCATCTTCCCAAACCACTGTGTCTGCCACCCCTCCTCTGTTCCAAGCCTTCGTGGCGACCCTTTGCCCAACATTTAAGGCCTGCCACAATCTCAAGTCTGGGGTAGAATAGAGAGGGGACAATCTGGAGATGTTCCAT
The DNA here is from genome assembly GCF_900497805.2 of Vombatus ursinus. Lineage (NCBI taxonomy): Eukaryota > Metazoa > Chordata > Mammalia > Diprotodontia > Vombatidae > Vombatus > Vombatus ursinus. Next base: position 796,973 of record NW_020953959.1, read on the forward strand.
GTCCAACGCCCTCATGTTACAGAGAGACTAAGTGACTTGGCTGATATCTTGGAGTGTTTGTATTTCTGAGGTTTAAGAATATCTGGGTGTCTACGAGTGAGTCTATATGGGTGTGGGTCAGAGCAGCAGGGTGGGTGGGGATGCTGACATCTTCCTGGACGCAGGAAAACCAGTTAGCTATTGCAGTAGGCCAGGGGGAAGAGGACCGAGCAACAGAGCTGGAGAAGAGCGAGGCAGAAGGAAGAGACGCCGTGTAAGCCACGCTGTATAAGCAAACCCTGCCAACTCATTGGACAGAGGAGAGGGGCCGGAGGGGGCCAAAGACATTTCCCCTCTCTGACTACAGAGATGGCTGACCGAGGCGAGGGTGGCAGAGGCAAAGTTTCAGAGGAAGATACAGAAGAGCCCGCCTGACCATCCCCAATCCCAAGGTACCTATCTGGTTCCCGCTCTCAGGGGTCACCCATCTGGCTCGGTGCACCATGCCCACTACACAATTAGCTCGCCCTTCAGGTCTGTGTCCTATCTGTCTAACAGGTCCACAGAGTCTAATTTGAGAGTGTAAATGAAGACTTGGGTGTGTTTAAAAACAAATGGGATGGAGAACCGAAGGCTTATCAATAACGATGAGCTCTGATGAAACACACTGTCCACCTCCAGAGAGAGAATTCCCGGACGCAGACAGCAGGGAACTTTTTCTCCTTCTCTCTGAATGTGGCTAATGCGGATGCTGGTTTTGCACGTCTAAAAGTATTTGTAATGGGTTTTGTTGTTCTTGCCTTCATATAGGAAGGGGAAGGGAAGAGGGAGGGGGAGAGGGAATATCTGGAACTCAAATTAAAATACAACTGAATATCAAAATTAAAAAGTAAAATAAAAATGAGCTAAAATTTTTAAAAAGGAAAAGTAAACAAAGAGGCGGGAGTTTAGAGTGTGGGGCTCAGGCTGCTCCTTCCCTCCCCACCTGCCAGGGAGGGGATCCCTGAGAACTGATACAGACCCAGTACCACCTCTGGGGCACAAACCTGGGCCTCCCAGGAGGCCTCACTGGCATCATGGCTGAATGGAGACACTCTCTTCTCTTTCCTGTTGCCCCAACCTGTTCAAACAGCCACATTTCTGAGGGCTCTACAGTCTTAAAACACACTGGGTTCAAGGGACTCCATAAAGGGCAGAGTCTCACACATGGCCTGATTCTCTCAGGGTCCTCCTCCAAAGAGGGAAGCCATTTCTGATAACCCACAGCACTGGTTCCCCCAGGCTTGGGGAGGACAAGGGGAGAAAGGGCTGAAGCCAGAGCCCTACCCACAAGGCAGCACGTACAAGAGGCCGGCCTGGGCTCCCCCTTCCTCTGTCGGCAGAACTGAAGGCAGGCCAGCCGGCCAGCCGGGGCTTCAGCCTGAAGAGCAGCAAACCCTGAGACAACAGTGTGGAGAGCGGTCACCGAGTGTGGGCGGGGCTCAGGCTTCAGCACCTTCTCCAGCACTGTGGGTCAGGGGAAATGACTTCCCTCCCACTGGGAGACAGCGTGGCCTCAAAGAGAGACCGCAGAGCCAAGAGTACGGGATTGGCAGGAGGAGACCTCGGTCTGTGGGAGTTAATTAAACAGGCAATCTTAGCTCCAGCACGTTGACAAAGCCCACCACTCTACCTTTCCGCATGCTTACAAAGTCTTCAGGGGACACAGGAGAGCACAGATGTGCTCACGCTGAGCTCCTGGTTATTATATACGGGGCCCTTTGAGGTTTATAAAGTGGACTCTCTTCTCATCACAAGTCTGGGAGGGAGGGAACCCACAGCTGGAAGACTTAGGCTCAGGGAGGTGAGATGATTTACCCATGCTCTTACAGGGGCCAATCTCCTACTGAAATGATGTGATTCTCTAAGTGTCTGAGCAGGGACTCAAACTGGGCCTCTTCTGACTAAATCCAGGGATATTCCCCAAGGCCATAAGTCAGTTTTGTAATTCCTTCACAGCCAGAGGAGAAAGTGTCCCGTTTTGTTCTCTTACCTCTGCAGGTATCCTGATCGACTTGTTTTGACAGCTGTATCTACCAGACCTTCTCTCCCTGCCATGCAGTGAAAGAAGAATTCCTATGGGAAAAGAAGGGTAATGGTCACGAACTTCACAATGAGCTCATCTCCATGAGCAGGGATGGGCCGACATGGGGTCTTCCATGACCTCTGGCCAGGGCCTGCTCTACCGCTGGTAGATGGCTGCCTGGGACCACAGAACAGGCTGTGGTCATGAAATGGAGCCAAGGGATCCCATCCTTGGCTCTGCCGGATATAAGCAGACACAGCTATAAAGGTCATCATTCCAGCCAAACATGACTCCAGGGAAAAACCACCAGCCACCCAAAGTCCATGCCCACAAAGGGTAAAGGTGGAAATGATCCTCCCTTCCCCGGCTTCATTATGGACTGGGCCACAGCAGAAGGTGAAAGGGTGACAGAGGCAAACCAAAGACAAACCCAAGATACCGTCAAAGCTGGCCAAGGGCCAGCCCTGGGAGCCCCGCTCTTCTTTCTGTATGGCTCAGAGGGAAGGGGCTCCCACAGTCCCTCACGCCCACCTTTTGGTCCTACCAGTTGGTAGGAACGGGCTGAGAGGGCAGTTTAACCTTCGTCTGTGGTAATGACCAAATGTTCTTCACTACTAAGGACCTTTCCCTTGGACAGCATCATGAAGGTGCATGGCCAACAATCTGAGGGCTTTACTCTTGATAATGGGGAGGTGCATGCCCTTCACCAGCCAGCAGTTTAACCCCCCTGTTCACCAAGGGGAATTTAAACAAAAGGGCCGCTAACACCCTGCAATCTTTTAGCTTACCGCTCACCCTTAGAATCCTCTCAGCACATACCCATCCGAGCGGGGAGTCAGTCACCCACTGCATGCAAGGTACAAAGAACAGGGAGGAGATTCCCTGAAACAGAAACCTGAAAGCACCTACGGGAGGCTTGATGCCTGTGAGGAACCTGCCGGTGACGAAGCCTCCAGACCGGGGAGTGACTTCGTAAGGTTGGAAGCAGGGCAGCGACTTCCCGGAGGGCATCAGTGGGGGCCTCCTCCCTTCCAGCTCAATCTGACCGAGCAGACAGGAAATCTGTGGGGCACAAGCAAAGCCAGGGACGTGAGATGGGTGACAGAGCCGAAAAGGCAAGACAAGGCCTTCCCGAGAACCATCGCAGAACCCTCAGGTGTGTGGTTACAGGACACAAAAGACACCATGTCAACGGAGATGTTGTCCACTGAGTAGGAAAGTGTAAGCTTGGAGAAGCCCTGGGATCAGACCTGCATCGTGTTGACAGTCGATCCTTTGGCTCCGGATTGGACCATCATCTGCAGATTGTTCTCTGGGAACCCTCTGTGGAGACCGAAGGGCATGCAGGCCTAGGCAGGGTAAAGAGACAGTCAGGGCGACCCAAGACAAATAGAGAAAATGTAAGCCCCACGCCTAGTCAACACTCCCAACCCATGCCGGGGGACACTGGCTGCCTTCCTCCCTAGTGAGTCTAACCAGAGCTACGAACAACAGGGCTAGCTGGCGTCTCTGAGACCAGGGTCTCCTCTGTCCTGCACCAGCCAGAAAGCAGCCAAAGGAAAAGGGAGGAGGAGAGTAAAAAGAGGACATGCTGAGGGTGGGCTGATCAACAGGCCCAGCAGGTGAAACTAGGGCAACATACGGGGCC